>NW_015546037.1:580831-582037 GCF_001515605.1 Sinocyclocheilus anshuiensis | reverse complement strand
TTATATAAAATATTATAGAAAATGTATATTTGGACATATTTTGATTTAAAATGAATCCCAAAATATATTAACATATATGAATGTATATTCTTGATTCCTCATGATATATTTTTGACAGCATTTTGTATATTTTAACATAAAATACATCATATTTTGCTTTATGGGAACTAATAATGCTAATGCTGCCACTCAAACTTTTATGATGAGAAAATTCACTGTGGTCTAGGCAAATGTTGATAAACATATTTGCCCTGTTGGCCGCATAGGTTGCCCAACAAACACACACCTCTCGCTTGCCTTCATGATGTCCTCAATGTTGGAGAACAGGAAGTGCATGTCAGACTGACTCAAGGTGTTGACAAGCAGAGGGTTTCGTAGAAAGTGGGTCTCCAGCAGCTCCAGGCTTTTGTAGTATGACGCCTCAGAGGTCACCAGTTCAAACATGGCCTACAGAAAGAGACAGAGACACGTTCAGATAACATGCACTGCTATTGCTGAGTGTTTTTGCTGTTAGCACATACCGTTCAAAAGTTTATACTCTAGTCGATTCAAAGCATGTGTCTCACCTCCTGCAGTATGGTCTCCTTTGTCTCTAGTGTCTTCAGTAGTCCACTGTCTTTCACAGCCTCCAGGTTTTGCCAGAGGCTCAGTGAATGCATGCTGTTCCTCAGCTGCAGCTGCAATGTAGGCACAGCCGTGACCCCTGACCCTGCAGTCGGAAGCCCATCTCTCTGTCGACGCTGCTCGATCTCCTGCTGCTTAGAGGTGTCACGGTACTCTTGATACAAAACATCTGGACACAAACACAATTAACAGCACAGAATGATGATTCGGAAGGACACTATTTTCACACATTTAGATATTTTAGCACATATGACAGTATAGACGTTAAAAGCGCACTATAGTAAATGCATGTTTCTCCTTCACGTTTCTAAACTTTACACTTATACAAGCTGTACACTCACTACTTTACATTGTAGCAAAGTGTCATTTCTTCAGAGTTGTCACATGAAAAGATATAATAAAATATTTACAAAAATGTGAGGGGTGTACTCACTTCTGTGAGATAAACATGTATTAATAATTTAAATCAGCTTTTGTTTTATATGTAATCTCAGTTTTCATTTTTATTTTTTATTAGTTTCTTAAGGCTACGTTCACACTGCAGGCAAATGTGGCCCAAATCTTTTTTTTTTTTTTTGCTCA
>NW_015546037.1:567112-580641 GCF_001515605.1 Sinocyclocheilus anshuiensis | reverse complement strand
CCGATCCCGATCCATGTCAGATGTTTTGCAATGCGACCGCAGTGTGAACGGTCATGTCGGATTTAATGCGGCTTTTACGTCACTCTAGATCGACATTCGTCATAATTCCGCTGACGGGAGACACTTCAAATATTTTACATAGGCTACCCAAAGTTATCAAGACAGTAGCGAAAGGTAATCAGTGGAAGTGTGATGTGTCAGAACTCATGTGTAGCTATTACAGTGACAACTCTACAAGCAAAACATGAGGGCTCGTATCATAAAAGTTTCAAAACTCTGCTTTCTTTTGTCACATCCTTGTCTTTATTTTTTCATATTGCTCGTGCACAATTTCGCTGGCTTCTGCAGCAGATCACACAATAAATAAACGCATAATCGCTTACTTTATATCATCCGTGTTTACTATGACGGCGCGCTGCGCAAGTGTTGCCAAATCCACATTTTCCCCTGGGCTACTTTTTCCTCTGTTGCCGCGGGATGTTTTTCAACTTCGTGGGTTGACACGACCCCACTAACGTGATGTTTATCTCCATGAACATGATTGGGCTAGTTTTAGACTCGTTTTGAGAAAGAATTGGGCGGATTTTGTTGTGAAAATCTGGAAACCCTGTTCGTATCATTGTTTTGCGCATGCGGGTCAGTTCAGAACCATGATCTGTTCACACTGGAAATCTGATATTGGCCACATTTAAAACAACAATGTGAACAGCTATACAAAAAAATCGGAATTGAGCACTAAGGCTTGCAGTGTGAACGTAGTTATTTTTTTAAATATACACTGCCAGTCAAAAGTTTTTGGACAGTAAGATTTTTAATGTTTTTTTAACTAATTCTCTTCTGCTCACCAAGCCTGCTTTTTTTTAAAATCCAAAATAGAAAAACAGTAATATTGTGAAATATTTTTACTATTTAAAATAACTGCTTTCTATTTGAATATATTTTAAAATGTAATTTATTCCTGTGATGACAATGCTAAATTTTCAGCATCATTACTCCACTCTTCAGTGTCACACGATCCTTCAGAAATCATTCTAATATGCTGATTTGCGGTTCATGAACCATTTGTTATTATTATTATTATCATCAATATTTAAAACAGTTGAGTATATTTTTTTCAGGATTCTTTGATGAAGAAAGATCCAAAGATCAGCATTTATCTGAAATAAAAAGCTTTTGTAACATTGCACACTATACAATTCAAACGCTTGGAGTCTTTTTATTTATAAAAATATATTTATTTATAAAAATATATTTATAAATAAATAGCTCAAATCATACTAAAAATGTCTTTTCCTGAGTAAACCGAAGGCTGGATATGATTGGATTATTTATCTCATGTGAGTTTTTAATTTTAGCAGTCGAGCATAACTCAGTCAGCAGAAATGCATCTGTCACAACAGCCCTTTGAACCTCTCTGACAAAGTTGTGCAAGTTTACTGCAGGCTCCTCGAGCCCTGAAAACATCAACTGTGTGAGCCTGCGGATCAGGACTGACCTCACATTCACTCAGTCTTTCTTTACCTGTCTGAGCGTCTACATGATAACAGCATGTGCATACTGCATATATGTGTGTCGGCTTCTCAAAAGAGTGACTTTGTACAGAGGAAAGCAGTTTCATAATGTCCTGTCACATTCAACAAGACCTTCAGGTGGGTGTTCAGCACAGTCTCTTATATAACAGAGCGTGAGAAGAGAAGAGAAGAGAAGAGAAGAGAAGAGAAGAGAAGAGAAGAGAAGAGAAGAGAAGAGAAGAGACTAGATGAAGAAATGATAATAGATGAAAAGAGGTCAGATGAGTGAGAAGAGACGCTGATAGACTTGGAGAAGAGATGATAAATGTCAAATAACGATAGAATAATGATAGAAATTATAAATAGGTATAGCTAAATTTCCATTCTTATACATATAGTATGAATGTGCATTCCTGATTTCTTCTCAAAAAGTTTTGTGTTTTGTATAATTAAATAGAATATATATTTTTTAAATATATTTTGGACATAAATTTCATTTTAAAATAAATTACTGTATCTGTATTTCCAAAACAGATATATTTAACATATAAATATTTATTCATTGTTTCTACTGGTATATTTTTGGCTTCTTTTCGTATACTTACATAAAATTTATTTTTTAAATATATTTTGAACATAAACTAATTTAAATTAGTAAATATATTCAAAAAAAATATATTGACTTTATATTATGAGTATATACTACTGATTGCTCCTAGTTTATACACACACACACACATATACATATATATATATATATATACACATACATTCATACATACATACATATATATATATACATATATATTTATACATATATATATATTATATATAAAATGTGTTTTTTAAATATATTTTGATGCACTTTTTAAATTAAAATACATGACTAAATATAGGCATTTTAACAATTATTATAAAAAATATATTTCTCATTTTTGACAGTTTTTATATATTTACATAAAATGTATTTTTAAAATATGTTTGATACTTACATTTTAATTTAAAATGTATATAAATTATTGAATATATTTAAAATAGATACATTTTAACTTATTAGGAATATATTCCTGATTTCTCTCTCTCTTTAAATTTTAAAATAAAATACATAATTTTGCTGTACAGGAACTGATGCAGCCACTCAAATGATGAGAAATCAAGGTGATGAGGGAAAAAATTATAATAGACAAGACATGACAACAGATGAGACGAGACGAATAAAATAGATGAGAAGAGAAAAGAAGAGATGAGACATGAGAGATGAGAAGAGATGAGAAACAAGAAAATGGACCAATAAATGCAACAAAATGAGAGGCGATGAGCAAAGAAATGAAAAGAGCATACAATGGAGAAACAGAAGAAGAAATAAGATGTTGACAGAAGAAGCTACAAAAGAAAGAGGAAGAGAACAGAGGAAGTGGAAATAAGTGAAGAAAAGAGAGACTTGGATGCAGATAAAGGAGAGAGAGAAATAAACAGATGATAAGGGAAATAGAGATGATATAAAATGATGTTGCGTTGGCGAAGAAAGCGGATAACGCTCTCTTGCTGTTATTCCAGCATATATTTAAAAAGACATCTCCCACACACTCCACCTGCCTTCATCCTACACACACTAACACAAACTCGCGTCTCGTACACATCCAGCACATCCATGCTGTAAATTCAACTGCAAATAAAGTTGCCTACACGGTTCAACTTGAGGCACATAAATTAGTATGCATTGTTACAGCACATCGGTCTCCCTCTCTTCCTGCGTGTGTGTTTTGTTCACTCACCGACACTCTTCACAATGTTGAGATTGCGGCAGGAATTCTCTACTGCCATCTTCTGCGGACTGTCACCATTCCTCACCAGCCTGAAAGAGAGAAAAAAAACCTAATAATCAGTGACTAGCAGAGATAAGAGGAAATGTGTGTGTGTGTGTATCAAAATGAGAACACGTCAGCCTGCTCTCAAAACACCCTACAGCTGTTTTAAGTCCTACTTATGTTTCTAAATGAGGGGAATATTGGTTCCTCATATTTTAATTCCCATTTAGCTTTATTACATTTTAACCCTGATAGACCTAAATAAGTCAAATCCATCAGCAGAGTCGTGTGAGTACTATTTGAGTCATACAGCACATGTGCCCACATGCAAATGACAAAAATGAACATACTGTACAAGTTAATGTAAGTGCATAAATAAGCTATATACATGCAACTGTGCATATATCAAAAATATTGCATGCATATAAATATATACTGAAGCATGGGTAGATAAATGACATTTTAAGCAGTAACAGCAGAGTTGTGCATAATTATTGTACAATTATTGACAGTTTTATGAGATCATATTAATTGAGAGACTATTTTTACTTTTAAAAACTTATTTGTCACACAGCAGGACAGTTTACTGTAAATAAACTGAAAAAAGGGATTATTAAAAATTGTGAAAAATGTGCTTATTCCCTTATACATATCCATATTTTTTTTAAGCTAAAAATGCATAAATGTATGAATATTTAATTATAGATAGATAGATGGATAGATAGATAGATAGTTTAGGTATATACTGTATATATATATATATATATATATATATATATAGGCCTACATATATTCAGTTACATATATTTAAAAATAAAATGCAAATACTGTTTATAAATATATAAATGCACACAGTCTATGAATTTATTTAAGTTACACACTAAAAAACTGATAAAAAAAAAATTCAAATTAACTTGTCTTCTGTCTGTCTCTCTTACCGGAGTGTGATGTTGTCCGGGTCGGCAGTGGTGTGAATGTCATTGTCCTGCATAGTGCAGGCACTTGTCGTCCGTTCACTCAGCTCTTCCATTTCTTGTCTACGCAGCCAACCTCCCGGTGTCGCCAACGGAGACCGAGAGCGAACTCCTCCCAGCACAGTAATCCCGTTGCTCGGCAACGAGATTCCAGAACGAGAAGGTGGACTGGTAAAGATACATAAATATTGTTAATACTTAAATAATGAGAGCTTTGAAGAAATTCTTAGTCTTCATTAAAGATCGAATCCCCACTCACAGATATGGTGTCCTCTACAAACACGCGCACATAAGTGAACCCGCATGTTGCTGACCACATGAACACAAACAGAAACAGCCAAGCCCAAACACAGTCACCCACACACCTTCAGTTCTCAACTCTAAACTCTCCCACCCACACACACAGACAAACATCTCTCATCCCGAGAAGATCATAACATACAGTTGAATCATATATCACACCACACAATAACTGAGACAGACAGACAGACAGACAGACAGACAGACAGATAGATAGATAGATAGATAGATAGATAGATAGATGTGTTTGTGTGCACTCACTGATGTGTTCTGGGAGAGGGGGGAAGTCGATTCGCTGCAGAGGGGCTGAGTCTATTGTAGGAGGCGGGGTCCACTGCTGGTTTAGGAGAGGAGGTGGGGCCTGATGGAGAGAATGGGAGTGGCTTATATTAATGAAAAATAATTAAACAGAATAAATGAGTTTGGACACATTTGAGTGGAATAGACTAACAGTGAATTGACCTAAATCCATCCTTGCATGACAGTCCTAGAGACAGGCACAGTAAGAGACTACAAAAATATTTTATAAGAAGGAAAAAAAACATCAGAAGTACATGGTATCAGAGATAAGTAAAACCAATTGAAATGCTTCATTACCTCCTTACACTGTTTCCCTTAGCTGCTCTCTTGACCAAGCGGCTTTCTGCTCGCTCAGTCTACACGAATTGCACGCGGTCACATGCGGTTATAGTGTGCTATTTGTGTTCCTGGATCGTGAGTTAACTAGGCGTGATCAGGAAGATCGCACAGCATGTTCGTCAAACAACTCCTTAAATAAATATTGATCCATGCGTCAATAAAACTCTTTCGAGCACTTGACAGACTTGTCTAGGAATGCTAAACTTTAACTGCTAGGAATTCCACTGATGCTTTATAATATGTTCTGGCCTAATTTTGAACAAAATTTAAAAAATATATAAATATTTACTAATGTTAATAAAAAATATATTTAAAGATATCATTTGAAATTTACTATAATGTCTAACTAGCTTTTTTGAAATTAAACCAGATGAGCATTTTGTTTTTATGAATATATGCAACAGATTTTGTGTCATGGGCATCTACTTCTTCACACAGCAGATCCCAGTTCCTACATTTAGTCTATGAGAGAATGAGCACTTGATCTGAGGTTTAAACCACACCTGACTGACTAACCAACATCACGGCTGTGAGTTCAAACTGAGGTCAGCTCAAAGAAAAAGTCCTAAAATACAGATTAAAAAACAATGACAGACTAGATCGGGGTCAATTTGTCACACCACAATGCGACACCAAAGTTATTTTATGGTCACACTATACATCGGTTAATAATTTGCTTTAATGTGTCACCAGATCTGGAGCAGCAATCAACAGTGAATGGGGTTGTTTTCCCAGCGGGCACTGCAATTTGAGAGACCCCTGTAATGATGCATGCAGAGTTCAAAAAGTGTGTGTGCTTTGCATTGTCTGAACAAATCAGCAAAACATATGGTACACCGACTACCTATACATTGCTAGACCAAGAAGTCTAGACTGTTTAGAAAAAATAGTCATGTTATGTAACATTCAGTACTTCAGATGTGATGCATTACTGCCCTTTTATATAATACATAGTCATATTTTATATAATATACACTGCCAGTCAAAAGTTGAATACACCTACTCAGTCTTTATTATGACTATTTCCCACATTTTAGAATAATACCAGGTTTCAAAATGAAATTATACAAATGGAATAATGTTATGACCAAAAAATCAAAACCTTTTTGCACATTCTAGACATTTACTAAACTTAATGAGCTGTATCCTCCTGAGACACATTTTAAACAATATAAATAACATTATAACCAGTATTAAGCTCAAATGTTTCAAATGCTATTTTTTTTTTTTTCAAACATTTTAGAGTTACTCGTCGTTTTATTTATTTGTTTACTTTTAATTTTTATTTTTCTGCATATAGCATATAAAGCCCAACTTGTTTTAGTTGTTGTGGATTTTCAACAACAATGTAGGTCTTTTAAATATTAACCTTTTTTTCTAGAGAGACTTGTTTCCTGGTTAAGGGTAACAACACCGCATAGACTTTGTACAGTAAGACTGGGGGATTACCGTATGTGTACATTGCACTTGCACTAACTTATGAGGCATTACAAAACAAACAGATTTACATTTAACATTAGCAGTGGAGTAAATCCTTTGAAATCCAAAGACACATTCTCACACACACCCTCTGACTCTTCATATTCACACCAAACTGTCAGTGAATAAAAAAAGAAGTGACAAATTCCAGAACAGCACATATTCACAGTCATATTCACTCAGAAACACACACACGCTACAGTCACAGACAACTGCAAAAATCAAACACCACACCAGAGTGGAGAGCATGACTTATACTAAAAGATGCTGGACTGTGCACTGTATTCTGGGTAATCAAGTCACCCATGTTCTTAAAAATGTAGCAGTGTTTCAAACATGATGAGCATACACAATAATCAGTGTAGCGTACTGTTGAATCTAAAGCGTCATATAAAAATAAAAAATAGGCCTAAGTAATCGAGTTTACAGGCTCAATTAAATGTGATGTGATAAACGGCCGTGTATCTATAAATAATAATAAAACATGTTTATTTTATTGAGTTGTATTCGCAGGATGCACGCAACCCGACATCACATTTTGCATACTATCTTACCTAAATAGTATCCGAGATTAGAAAACAATCTCTGAAAAAAATCTATTTATCTACTCAAAATTAACACCAATTAACACATTGCAAATCCACCATTTAAAAGGGCTATTAGTCAAAAATAATGATGACTACAAAGCAATTTAAGATAATAATAGCAGCATGGTAAAGAATTTAGCATTGGCCTTTGCTTTAGATAGCCTAATTAAAAATCAAGATTCATTTTCTTTGACAAAGTAAAGTAGGTGTGCTTCATAATGGCTTTAAGCAAATATGCAGATACAGAATTCATTTGTTCAGCCATACAAAAACAGCTTTCTATGGAAAAACCGGTGAGGCCCTATACATAATACAATCATTAACCGTGTCACATAAAATGCAAAAGATGCTAATATGCATACTGTAAGTATGCAACAATTGCTTACCTCATGCCGAGGACTTCACACAGCATTGGGTTTAATGTGTTAATGGGTGATGAAGAAACCAGTGTATGGTCTGTACACCAAGGATGTATTTTGGAGGCCAAACTACTAAAATATCATGCTGTGTTGTTTTGCTGGTCAGCTTCAGCAGTTGCTGGTAGATTCCATAAATACAGCATTTGGGCAAAAAACCTCAACTGACAGCCATTCAAAAGCAGCGTATTCTGATGAAATAATTTTTTGAAAGACAAGTCACAGAGATTTCATCAGTGACACATTTTAGATCTATTAGAATTGTGAAACTGACTTGAGGTATCTGTTTACTGTCTAATAGAGTAATGTGGGTTCAAAAATGCTCTCAAAAATGGAATACCCAAGAAGCAAAGACAGTCACTTCCAAGTTTGTATACTTTCAGGGCTTTGTGTGCTAGCAAAGCAACCACCATTGAGTTTAACAGAAATGCTAACATATAGCTTTCTTCAGTGGTCTCTTGGACTTTATACTGACACCTACTGATGTGGAGCTACCATCACACAGAAGCAAAGGTCTTCAGTTGAAGCAATACCTTATACTCATCCATTATTAATTTTGCAACGGAAAGCGACTGATAATGAGATGGCCACCAAGATAAAGTGAACAATATTCATGTGATCTCAATGGCGGCCACCATAAAGGAGTTTTTATAGACAACTGATATGACTTATCCAACACATCATCATGAACACTTGCCCGACATTACTATTAATTTCGCTTAAAAACAATTTTTGTGCAACATATGTAGAGATTATGTAAGATTCATTGTGATGTTTACTGAGGTGAGCTGATGAAAGGGATGTCAGCTTCATTGTTTATGGGTTTAAGTCTTAGTGTCATGCCAGTAATAGAGCAGGTCTTTCTAATGCTTTCAAGGGGAACATCACAGTGTCATCTTTGATCCTGACATCTACAGAGCTTAAACTCAACAACAGAGCCACAACTAAGGATATCGTGTTATTTAATCATTCACATTCTCCACAATGGTTGATTTGGTCTCAGTAATGCATCTATAAAGATGCTCGTGCTCATAAAAACACGCACACATACAAACAGTGAACAATTAAACCAGTTTCTCGAGTTTCGACTGCTTTGCAATTTACCGCGGGGCAAAATCATTCGCTCTCTCAGAAAATCTCTACGACTACTGGTTTGCCAAATCATAATTGTGTACAAGCCATTTAAATACACTAAATGTGTTTTTTTTGGCTCTGATTGGGACCAGGACTTGTTTGACAGTCAGATCTATCACTGCTGTCACTCATCAGTGGCATCAAAATCAAAAGAATCCATTGAACAAATGTCAAACACAGCAAGCATGCCTTAACTTCTTAAAGAAGTAGTACTTAACTTTTGATCATACTAGTGTAAAACTTTGATTTCAGTTGTGGATTCACCTTCACTCTTAAAAATAAAGGGGTTGTTCACAGCGATGCCATAGAAGAACCATCTTTGGTTTCCCCAAAGAGCCCTTCTGTGATAATTCTTAAAAGAAGTTAGTGTGAAGAACATTTGAATAATCTAAAGAACCTTTTTCCACTCTAAAGAACCTTGAATGGAAAGGTCAGTGCATGTTCTTCATTCAACCTTTATATAACAGTAAAGGTCACACAAGTAAAATGAAGAGGGTTCATTTTCAGTTAAGCTAGTCTATACAAACCATAGAAAACCATAGTTTTACAACATACAGGGAACAATAGTGCATTCTATTTAGACCCCACCACATTTGCTAGGTAGCGCTAATACAACAAACATATCACTTTCAGAAGCATACATTGTGTCTCATAAAGAGTTAGTAGTCAAACAATGAGCAAAGCTTCACTGATTTTAAAACGACAGATGTTACTCGTCTAACAATAAATATTATATTATTTATATACTATTATAGTATTTTTTTTTTCAATAGCTTTTATTTTATATTTTAGTTTTCAATGTAATTTTTGTTTAAGTTGTAGTCATTTTGTTGTGATTTTGTTAACAGTATATGTGGGGTATTCTAGAGTTTAAATAATAATATATATAAATCAATAATAGAATTCTCACTTTCTTGTTTTTCTGAAGACGAAGACAACTTTTTCTTTCTCATTGAACGGTAAAACCGTGAATTCCGTATCGGAGCTCTCCCGGACAATGTCTCATTGTCATCATCATCATCATCCTCGCTGGGCAGATGGGCCACTGGCGTCTGAGGTTTGGTCTGGACCTCTTGAGGTTTATGTCCCCACATTCGGAACAGGGCTGTCATCGCCATCAGCTATCAGTAACGAGATCCAGCCGTTCATGGAATAATCCCCATCTGACAAGCACAGCAGGAATTCCCATCCAGACTGAATCCAAACGTTCGGGCTCCCAAACACACAATCCCACCACAGTCACTGAGAAGCTATGCACCCTTTCTAGATAATCAACTCTCTTGTTCTTCTTTCATCTCTTACTTTTTCCTCTGCCTGAGGGGCAGGCGTGTTGTTACTGACTAGTTCACTAGGTCTTTCTCTCTCTGAATCCTCTCCTGTCTAGCAAACCTGTCCTTTGGCCCTCGGTGTCAAAGTTCTCCCCTCCTCCCTCTCATTCATTCTCGCCGGCCCAGCCTCCTCGTCTCTCCCGCCCTCTTGTCCTCCTCTGTTTATCGCTTGCCTTACCCTGTTCTCCCCTGAGCGCATAACGTCCAGCCCCACGTGTGTATCAAACAGGTAGAGACAGTCATCTAAAACAGCAGATCTTGTATTTTTAGTTGTCACTTTGCTAATTTGACGTTGACACCTCACCCACGATGTCTCATCAAAAAACATCACTGTGACTTCTCCCACACTTTGAAAGCAGCTTTTACTTTACTTTACTTTTAGTCATTTAGCAGACGCTTTTATCCAAAGCGACTTACAAATAAGAAAAAGTCATTAAAACTAAAAGCTAAAACTCTATAAATACTATATATATATATATTTAAGAAAATACAAAATTTAATAAAAATGACAAATGCATACAACAACATTTCAAAACTAAACATTTAAATGAAAACAAACAAAAAAAAACTAAAAACAATTCAAAATATGAAAAGAACAAAAGGTATGAGTATAATAATGATTCTAACATAACACTAAGCCAAACACCAAAAAACTACATATGTGTATGTACAGCCACACACACATACATATACATGTACATATATATAAATACATTCAATATATATATATATATATATATATTATTTCATTTCCATTTTGTATGTTGAAGTACTGAAATAACTCAAATTAAATTCAAAATTAAAAGCAGCTCTTTACAAAGACTGCTCTGTCAAAAAAGATTTTTGAGATTCTGAGTTGTAAATACAACAAGATTACTGGAGTATGTTTTACACAAAAATGCTATTTCAATATTTTCTACTTCAAAAATTCATGTTGAATTCATTGTGTTACTTGCTGTTTCTTTGTTTGTGAAATTTGGTCTTCATGTTTGTCTTTCTTTGTCTTTATTTTCTGTAAAAAAAATTGTAGGTTTAGACTTTTTTAAAAGAATATTTAATTTTTTTAATTTAATATATTTTAGTGTTCGTTATTATGCATAAATCTAACCAATCTTTAATTTGACAGAAAAGTGAAAGGAAAGGGTAAGAAAAATAATTTTACACAATTTTAACAACTAAAGAATGCAGAGGTGTTTTTACAGAAAAAAAAACATATTGAAACAAAAATACTGATCAAAAATTATATTTTGTGAACTCTAAAATATTTTAGTCTGAATTTTAGTATTATTTATATACTATTTTAGTATTAATTTTTTTTTTCAGTTTTTATTATCAGTTGCAGGCAGTTATCAGTTAATATTATGAATATTTAATATTTATTTTTTAATATTATGTTTTAAATATTTCTAAGATTACATTTCTTTTTACTTCATTTTAGTTCAAATTGTAGTTAAAGGCAACATTTCTCATTTTCATTTAAGTTTTTTCATCTAATATTTATATTTCATTTTATTTTATGTCAGCTTTATTTCTATTAATTAGAGTGTTTTTTAAAAGTTTTACTTTCAGTCAAAAATAACCACATTCTTTGTAACACCCTGTTCTCTACAGTCAGCTGACTGCTCAGGGTTAAAAAGTTCTCTCTCTCCTGCTTGGCCAAAAGTGCTCTGTCTAATCCCATTGTGCTCCTGCTGATTAACACACACTGACAAGCACACAAAAGCACAGACACACACACACACACACAGATCAGAATGTGCATGCAACCACAAGCATTTAATGAAAAATAATCCTAAAATTTCCACTGAAGCACAAACGTCAAGCACACGCACATGGAATAACATGCATCAAGCACAGATTATTAAATTGGGCAAACCTGAGTCAGACCATTTCTATCACAAAACAGAGAGAAACGCCTCTTACCATTACCATTACCTAGTCAAGCCAAAGATCAGTATTACATTACAAGGAGAAAGAGCATGCATACCTGAGAGAGAAATAAGGATTATTGGACGTCTCTGTGTGTGCGTCTAATCCAACCAGAATTGCTGGATAATGTAAGTTAAGTAAATTTGACAAAACCAACTTTACAGTCTTCTTTTAGCATTATGATTCGGATTTGAGTTTGCATGTTGCCATATATTTTAGATCTGGTATGTCCCCACATAGACAGTTTATGGTGAATGTGTGTGTGTGTCGGAGTATTCAGAGGTAGGGGTGTATAAACAAAGCCTGCTGTCAGTATTGAGTTTTGGGATAGAATGTGGATTCACTAAATCCTCGGATTCCTGAGATTATGTAATGCCAGTGGAAAGAGCGCTGCGTCAATGTGACGGGCGCACCTCGCTCTTATAAACTTCACCTGTGAAGAACAGGTGTGCCGCAGTTGGCTACATGAGAAACTGCCCAGCCTTGTCTAAATGATCATCAGCAGTAAGATCTAAGTCCCTGTGATAGCAGTTTTACCTCTATAATGCTTATTCATTAACTGTGTGAACAAATATTGTTTGTGCTGTTGCCTCATATTAGTCTATAAAAGTTGCTGATATTTTTATGTTTTAAACGTATGCAAATAAATAATCATTTTAATTACTGTTGTCATAAATAAATAAATAAACAAATAAAGTGGAATCAGAGGGAACAATGGCAGTATAAACAAGTATTCCTGGAAAACCAGCTAAAAAGAGCAGTTTAGAAAGGCTGGGAGAATGGCTAAAACCAACACAGGCTGTTTTCTTACGCATTTTGGTGGTTTTATGAGTCATTAACAGCGGAACTTGAGGTTTGTCATCATCTAGTGGTGAGATTTGCTTTTTTCTTTTGCAGGAGGGCCCTACTGTAAGCTATTACTGTACATGTGTTCACTGCAAAAAATGCTTTTCTTACTTAGATGTTTTGTCTTGTTTCCAGACAAAATATCTACAAATTCTTAAATCAAGAAGGATTTTCTAGACAAGTAAAAATTATTGTCTTGTTTTCAGAAAAAAAACTCATCAAAATTAAGTGACTTTTTGCTTAGAACAAGCAATTTAATCTGCCAATGGGGTAAGCAAAATAATCTTATTTCAAACTGAAAACAAGATTATTTTGCAAAAACTCACTTAATTTTGACTTGTTTTTTTCTGAAAACAAGACAATATTTTGTACTTGTCTAGAAAATCCTTCTTGATTTAAAGGGGTCATATGATGTTGCTAAAAATAACATTATTTTGTGTATTTGGTGTAATGAAATGTTTATGCGGTTTAAGGTTCAAAAAACACATTATTTTCCACATACTGTACATTATTGTTTCTCCTCTATGCCCCGCCTTTCTGAAACGCATCGATTTTTACAAAGCTCATCGGTCTGAAAA
>NW_015546037.1:564635-565781 GCF_001515605.1 Sinocyclocheilus anshuiensis | reverse complement strand
TTAGGTAGGTGTGGCTGACTCTTAACTTTTATAAAGAATATCTCTTTGGATTTGAGACTTTAGTCTTTGCAACTTTACAGATCTTCTTTATTCACCAAGAGCTTGTAACACTCCAAAGAGAAAGGACAAATTGAAATCGCATCATATGACCCCTTTAAGTATTTTTTAGATATTTTGGCTGGAAACAAGACAAAAAACATCTAAGTAAGAAAAGCAATTTTTGCAGAGTTGCTGCTGTGAGAATAAGATGAATGCTGCTGAAAAAAGGAAGTCAAAATGGTTATTTGGCTTTTAAAGGTGTCATTTCACACACACTCTGTCTTCAGCCCAGCTAACAAACAAATATATAAGTTATGAAAACATTATTTCTGAATGTTCTACGAACATCCAAATTGTCCAATCATTTAAATGTTTTAAAACTTTTTTTTTCTTGGTTATACGAACGTTAAGGAAACATGCAGACGTTATGGGAATGTTATTTTGTATGCTCTCTGGACGTAGTGAAGCAAGTGGGCTAACATTTAGAAAACTGTTAGATGCACGTCCAATTAAACATTGGCTTACCATTAATATTAATAGTAGCTAACATCAGTAAAGACTCTAAACAAACATTCTATTACCATTACTGGAAGAACGTTTGTTCAAAACATTCATAACATTAGCCAAAGTTCTGAGAACGTTACTCAGGGATCTTTCTTTCTGTCTAGTATTATGACGGTAAAGCGGTGACATACCGCAGATCTTGGGGGCCCATTACGTCATACACGTCACAAGCCATCTGAAGCTACGTATAGAGATTTTACACACTGATAGCGACTGTTATTGTGGCCAATTTTTATACAGTTGCTATTGTTTATCTATGTTTTCTGTGCGCCACCGTACTTGTATGCATACCTGTCAACATTTGGGTACCAAAATACGGCACAGGGAGGGGGGGTGGAGTCAAAAGTAACAATTTTTATATTAAATTATATTATTTTTATTTTTATTTAAACAATTATTATCAAACAATTATATTCATTTAGTAACATAAATATATCTTAGTGTAGGATATCTTTAGAGTTTTATTAATTCATTATCTTCTTGTCGATCCACCAGTTCATTCATTACCTTCTTGTCGATCCACCAGTTCACATTTACAACTGC
>NW_015546037.1:551559-555948 GCF_001515605.1 Sinocyclocheilus anshuiensis | reverse complement strand
TTAGGTAGGTGTGGCTGACTCTTAACTTTTATAAAGAATATCTCTTTGGATTTGAGACTTTAGTCTTTGCAACTTTACAGATCTTCTTTATTCACCAAGAGCTTGTAACACTCCAAAGAGAAAGGACAAATTGAAATCGCATCATATGACCCCTTTAAGTATTTTTTAGATATTTTGGCTGGAAACAAGACAAAAAACATCTAAGTAAGAAAAGCAATTTTTGCAGAGTTGCTGCTGTGAGAATAAGATGAATGCTGCTGAAAAAAGGAAGTCAAAATGGTTATTTGGCTTTTAAAGGTGTCATTTCACACACACTCTGTCTTCAGCCCAGCTAACAAACAAATATATAAGTTATGAAAACATTATTTCTGAATGTTCTACGAACATCCAAATTGTCCAATCATTTAAATGTTTTAAAACTTTTTTTTTCTTGGTTATACGAACGTTAAGGAAACATGCAGACGTTATGGGAATGTTATTTTGTATGCTCTCTGGACGTAGTGAAGCAAGTGGGCTAACATTTAGAAAACTGTTAGATGCACGTCCAATTAAACATTGGCTTACCATTAATATTAATAGTAGCTAACATCAGTAAAGACTCTAAACAAACATTCTATTACCATTACTGGAAGAACGTTTGTTCAAAACATTCATAACATTAGCCAAAGTTCTGAGAACGTTACTCAGGGATCTTTCTTTCTGTCTAGTATTATGACGGTAAAGCGGTGACATACCGCAGATCTTGGGGGCCCATTACGTCATACACGTCACAAGCCATCTGAAGCTACGTATAGAGATTTTACACACTGATAGCGACTGTTATTGTGGCCAATTTTTATACAGTTGCTATTGTTTATCTATGTTTTCTGTGCGCCACCGTACTTGTATGCATACCTGTCAACATTTGGGTACCAAAATACGGCACAGGGAGGGGGGGTGGAGTCAAAAGTAACAATTTTTATATTAAATTATATTATTTTTATTTTTATTTAAACAATTATTATCAAACAATTATATTCATTTAGTAACATAAATATATCTTAGTGTAGGATATCTTTAGAGTTTTATTAATTCATTATCTTCTTGTCGATCCACCAGTTCACATTTACAACTGCGTGTTTTCTGCGTAAAAATAGGGGTCGTTTTTGGCTTTGGTCTAAACATAAAGAGCAGAAGGGCTTATTGAAAAATGCAAATTCATTCTGTGCCAACAGGTGGCGCTTTTCGCCAGTAATTTAGCCGTTTCTCCCGTAACCGCAGTAAACAAATAGCGCAGCACCTGACTTTGAAACTTGCAGCGCTCATATGTAATCAAATAAATAGCCTTTTGAAGTGCAAGCTATATCTCATTATACATTTAAATATACATTTTCATATTTAGTTTTTTTCGCTGCACCACCCGAGTCTTCTCCTCCCATTTCTACCAGCGTGTTTCCTTCCCGCGGTACTCCCTGCGCACTGGGCTGTAGGTTGCCAAGTTGAGGGGACAGATGGTTAAAGTTTGTTTGCGTCGAATGTGTGAGAAAGATGCGTTTCATACAAGATCTGGCAACTGGACAACCTTGGAATTTGTTGTCGTGATTATTCATATAATGAGCTTGGCCCATACAAATTACGGGAGTTTTACCGGAAGCGAATATAGCAAACATATAAAATACGCCTAGTGGGTTTTTTTTATTTTTTTTAATAAAAAGGTTAAAAATACGGGAAAATATTTAAACGGGATAGAATGGTAAAATACGGGAGAATCCCGGGAAAAACGGCAGGGTTGACAGGTATGCTTGTATGACGACTAGACAAGTGAACACAATAAAACCCACACTAAAGTGGTTTATTTGTTGGTCAAATGTTTGACGTTTTTAACTGTTAAGAGTTTTATAATTGTTTTACAGTTTACATTTAGCTAAAAGCCTGTCTAATAGATAAGGTTGAGGTTCTTAGCTTCATATAGTGTGAAAGCACGCCTTTATGTGTGAAAAGTTCACTACTTGGCTTTTTATTTGACTAAAGCCCACAAACACCGCGCGCGAGCAACTGTAGTTTCTCTTTTCTCAGATAAACCTAACCAGTTTCTGTCTGCAACGGAAACACAAGAAACCGAACCCACTCGACCAACAGATACAGCACGCGATGCTTCAGCAACATTTCTCACAACTCATCTCATGTGAAGACCTACAACTTGCCTTAAAGTGTGGATAGCGGCAGACGACAGCAAAAAATTATAATTTACTGGCCGTGGGAATGAACTCCAACACAACATGTGAGTATCCACGTGTCTGATTGTTATAACAGTTTAGGCCTACTAGGTAACCAGTTTCTGCAAAAATGCAGCGATATCCATGTGATCGTGACAAAGTCAAGACCATAAATCCAAGATCCGTATCTTTTGGACATATACCTTTTGTTTTATTTATTGAATATCTAGATATAACGTTGTATCAATTAAAATATTGTCACCGTACACTCTTAAAAATAAAAGTACTTCACGATGCCATAGAAGAACCTTTTTGTCTAAATGGTTCCATAAAGAACCTTAACATTCTATTTCACAAAAGGTTCTTTGGGGCGAAAAAAGGTTCTTCAGATTATAAAAAGGTAAGAAAGAGATGGTTCTTTAAAGAACCTTTGACTGAATAGTTCTTTGTGGAACCAAAAATGGTTCTTCTATGGCATCGCTTGAAGAACCTTTTGAAGCACCTTTATTTTTAAGAGTGTAACCGCTTGTCATAATTCTTGATTTAGGCTACTAAATTCATTCAAAGTGGTAAATTTATAAAAAATAAATTAGGCAGCAATTAAAATGTTCAAATTTCAGTGTTGTTACTATAGAATAGATGAAGAAAAGAAGACAATAACAAAAAGAAAAACCCCAGGGAGACCACATTTCCATTTGCCGCCTTCAACCTTGATATCAACAGAGAATTTCCAGTGACTGGCGTTTGATCTCAAGTCACCATACAGATTTAACCTACATTTGACTTCGTGTTTGGATGGAAAATCATTCATCTTGAATCTTATCTAGAAGATGTATGGCCTATTTATCTGTTTGACCCACAAGAATTTCTAAATAACATGTATCCTGACCATGTTTCTCAAATACTACAGAAATTCAGTATTTTAATAACGATACACGGATGTGGTTAGCTCCAGTCAACGTTATTTGCATGTAGATTTTCATATATTGTTTGTTTTAGATGACACATAGGATATAGGAGCCTCATCTCTACAACTCAGGGCTAGTACTCGGAGCTTAAAGACATGTTCACAACGATAACTGTTAGCTTCTACACCAAGGCACGATAAAGCTCGGTTTATTATAAGCACTGGCTGCTTATGTCATGATCTGCCACCCTTAAAATGCTAGTTTTTTTTTTTAAGTTAGGTTGATTCTGATTGGCTGTCAGTGTTTTTATCATTCAACAGCTGAAAAACTAAATCATCGTTAAAGTTATTCCAATGGTATAGTTGATTATTCAGGAGAGACAATGCAGGGAAGATGGAAACAATGTGTTTAGTTTCAGACTTCTGAAAATGGAACCTCTATTTAAAACCATTTTTTTTTTGTTAAAAAAGCAAGCAGCACATTTCATCAGGCAGGATGTGTTTTCACCATGAAGCTAGAAAAACCTCAAACCTTTCCCCTATATTGAGAAAATACTGTGTGGGTAGACCGTCCTGAGAGGTTGGTCAGGATAGTTACGACAAACCTGAGTAAACTAGAACCATGATGTCACTAATGTACATACTAGTGTATACTTTGTTCTTTTTATCACCTAAAAAAACTGGTTTCTGTCTAAATATTAAAGACAGACACTTGTGTTTCAGCTTTTAATGAAGTCAAACCCAAAGAAGTTTGATTATCATGAGAACAATCACCGTATGTTGAAATATAAAACCATCCCACAGTCATCTTTGTTCATGAAAGCCATTATAACGCTAACTGTAATGAGTACAGTGTGGGTCTATAATTAATTCATAAAGTCTGCTAGTCTGCTCTACAATCATAGATCTTAAAACCAGCTATATAACATACCATATTAGCTCATATTTAGACAGAATGTGCTGATTTTGGATAAATTTTTAGTGTGTGTTTGTATTAATGTAAATATGACCTGTAGGTCTCTGAGAGATTACATTGAATATTTATAGTTTTAGAAATTCATGTCAAACTTTTATTATAAATGTCACCAACCAGTTACAGCACCTTTGTACATTCTCACCTTTTACAAATGTATAGATACTGTTTGCACCAAGTGTAAATGGCAAGAAATAACATCCTTTTTACACTTTTACACAATAGAAGTACTTTACCATGTTGCAAATGAGTGTCCCACATGTTTTGTTTTAGTACAAGGCCTGCTAGTCTTCCTCTGGGGGGGGGGGGGGGGG
>NW_015546037.1:547608-551246 GCF_001515605.1 Sinocyclocheilus anshuiensis | reverse complement strand
GGGGTGAGGGATGAAAATTCCATCATCAGATTACTCACCTGTTCCAAACCTGTATGACATTATTCCTGGAACACAAAAGCAGATGTTAGGCAGAATGTTTGTTTGTGCTTCTTTGCATTACAATGGCCATTTTTGGGAGGATTTAAAAGTAGAAATGTGAAGCTTATTTTGTATTTTATTAATTTATAAAGTCATTATTTAATTTTTTTAAAACTTCTCCGTTAAAACGTATTATTTAAACCATGAAGTTATTTAAATCATCAAATGTTTTTAGATTATGAACACTCTTAAAAACACTTAAAAACAAGGTCAGGGTAAATATAGGACACAACACATTTTGGGTTAATTTTACCCAGCAAATTGGGTTATTTAACCCAGCATATTAATGGGTCGATTCATTTTTACTATAATACTAGCTTATTTTTACTCAAGTTCATACATTAATTAATGTTTACAGATTTACTTAAATCCTCTAAACTTTTGTAAAATACTCAACACAACCACTGGTTTGCATGATAACTTCCTTTATTTTGCTTTATTTATATCATTTACAGCATAGCGTATTTTAATACAGTAGCCATACATATTGCCTATATTTAAACTTGTTTAACAAACATTAGAAGTAAAAATTGAACATTAAACTAAAGTAATTCAAGCATAATCGGCCAGTCTCTGTTATCCTGTTTCGTCCGTAACAGCGCTGGTGCCCGAGATGGTGTAATGTCTGATTACTTTTCTTAGGGAATTAATTATTATTAAACACATTTTAATAACCTTATTTCCTAAAAAGGGTAATAAACACTGATTAAAGTTGCACCAATTACATGAAACACGTCAAGCATATATATAAGACATACAACATATTATTTGTGAATCTGGTTGCCCTGTTATGCGCACAAATAATTATCTGTTGAAATTGTCTGTTGTAAGTTTCGTGTCTCTTTGTCTGTGACAGGAGAAACGTGCGCTTTTCTGAAAGTAGTAAAAGGATGCGTCCCTTTTTTGGAATGCAGGGGGAAAAGGGGAGGTGTCCTGAGGTCATGCCCATGTCACGAGTGTATATCTGCCATTCTTCTCTTGGACAGGGAGCTCTTAATCTGTCGCTTTCTGTTTATCGGATTTAGCAATTTATGCGTTAAACGGTCATGGGGTCCGGGCGAGTCTGTCACTGGAACATTTCCAGATACCATGTTCTTTGTTCTGTTGTTTATTAGCTGGTTTATTTATGCTGAAGCCGGTCAATGTTACACTGCCCATCTGGTCCCTGAAAGCCCGTAAAACAAAGATAGTTTGTGTCCTAGTTTGAGTTAGGGTTTAAGCAGTTCAGATCCCCCCTAAGGGATAAGGACCAGGCCTTGACCGGAAGCAGTCCAGACAATTAGGTGCGTTGTTGATCATTGATCTTCTTTACGACCGCAGATAGCTGAGGAAGAGAGTCTTTAGTTTTTCCGGTGGAATGCGGAGATTCAGTCGGTCATTTGTGCGATATTCGCAGAGGCCTTACAATGGAAACCTGTTCGGTGCGGAACTGCTAACTTCAGAACTTCAGCAGTAAACAGCTTTGAGGACATATTTTAACATCCAAAATCTTTATATTCTGAATAAAATAATTTATTTTATGCAAAGCATCAGGCTTTTTTTCATGATTTTGCCATAATTGACACACAACACGAAATGCACTCATTGTGTCATGGCGATATCATGAGCTCAATATGTGATGTGTGTTTGACTGGAAATCACTGAGGTTTGAAGTGGGACATTTCAACTCGAATGTTTCCACTTCTGATCTAGACTGGAACACTACGCAAACATTGGGTTGTTGTGTCTGACCCAGGAGCTGGGTAACACATAAACTACCCAAACACTGGGTTGTTACATTTGACCCAGAAGTTGGGCCAGATAGCACATGTATGTCAACAAGCTTCATCTGTGTCAGATTTATATACATTCTAAATCACAAACATCCTAAAGATATTTTCTGAATGTCTATTTGATATATGATGGATAGTATTGCAGATGAGCACACACTCTAAAAAATACATCTTGCAGATGTAATGCAGACGTCAAATAGACATCTCTGTGATGTAAGTGCGCAATCGGGGGTAACAAAAAACTACCCAAACACTAAAAAATAAAAAAGGACCCAATAAACTCAACCCAGCATTTGGATTGGAAAAATAACCCTGGATTTTTTTATTTTTTTTTCAGAAGTTATGAAGTTGTATAGGAGTGCTTTTGTTATTTCTCCCACAAAATGTTGCAAATTTTGTACTGTGAAATTTAAATATTTTTTTGTCAAATACATTTTTTTTTAAACTAATCCCAAATCAAATAAATAAATAAATGCATAATACAAATAAAATAATAATTTAATAGGCTATACAAAATAAATTAAGACTTTGCGTGTGCACTTTCTTAGTGGTTTTATGTTTTTAAAGAATTATCAGCATGTCCACAAAAATGTACCTTGTACAGAAAATGCTTTTGAAACAAAAACAGAATGGTCTGACTTTGGCTTTTTGAAAGCAGATGGGCTGATTGAGAAAGTAGATTCACCTTTTGACGCTTATGGAACAGCGTTTTAGCTTATGTCGAGAAGAAACTCAGTGCAAGTTTGCTGTATCGACTGAAACCAAACATTCTATCAAATTCCTCCATCTTGTAAAAACACTGCCAATGTTTACCCTTTTCTTATCCCGTTCCTATTGTATGTCTCTGTGTATCAGCCAGTAAGCTGTGACATAAGAACACATGTTGAAATGAGTGCTGCGTCTGCCTGCGTTGAGGAGATGAATAAAAAAAAAAATTAAGTTGAATTTAAAACGAAAATTTGCATTCAAATGCAAAAACAGTGCATTTGAATTTTAGGTGTGCGCCAGGGAGTCTTATCAGTGGTGCACAAGATGCGGTGATGATGATGATGTAAGTGCTGTTGTTGTGTTTTAATGTTTTAATGTCCAGTTGAACCCATGAGATGCGCCGCGGCTCCGTTTTTCATTCAAAATATTAGAGAAAAATAGAAGCTCAATGCGGAGAAGATCTTGTTTAGGTTTAAACCCTTTCTGGTTCTCGCCCCTCGCAATGTTCTTTTTATTGCGAGTGTGCAAAAATAAAAGTAAACATTTACATTTAGTCATTTAGCAGACGCTTTTATCCAAAGCGACTTACAAGTGAGGACAATGGAAGCAATCAAAATCAACAAAAGAGCAATGATACGCAAGTGCTATGACAAGTCTCAGCTTATGTACGTAGCAAGGTTTTTTTGTAATTATACAGTGGGTACGGAAAGTATTCAGACAAAATTGAAGGGGGTCTGAATACTTTCCGTACCCACTGTATAGGCCTAATCAATAAAAAGAAAACGGATAGAATAGAAAAGGAGTGTTAGAGGCCTTTTATTTTTGCTTTTGTTAATTGTAAAATAAATAAAAAGAAAAGAAATAGAATACAAAAAGAATAGAGAATCTAGTGTTCGTTTTTTTTATTTATTATTATTATTAATTACTTTTAACACTTTGAGGGTTGTCTTTTACTCTTATCCGTATGACCACAAATGGAGTATTTAATGTGTCGGCTGTTTGATCGCGCTGGCGCCTCTCACGCGCGCACGCACACACACACACACACACACACACACA
>NW_015546037.1:454277-547434 GCF_001515605.1 Sinocyclocheilus anshuiensis | reverse complement strand
GCGCTGGCGCACACACACACACACACACACATGCACACACGCACACACACACACCACATATTATAGCCATTCAAACTTGCCATCGCAGTCTGTTCATTAGCAAAATAAAATACAGTCAGCCAAACATATCAATATAAAGAGTCCGTAGTATAACCGGTCTACAGCTGCTGTTATGCCAAGCATGTGAAGAGGATGATTTTTTACGTCGATATGCGAATGCGCATGAAGCCTAGTCTACATTATAAATAATAGTTTAACATTGAAATACATCGCGGATATGGAAACATTGGATTTGTGCCGAATGAGAGAGGTAGGCCTACTTTCAGTTTCACTTTGTTTTGGCTTCTTTAGCTTTATATTTTTTTTCATTCTTCATCTGTCCTGCATACCGTTACATTTAAATGATTTGTTTTGGAGTGAGGGGAACTAGGCTATGATTATAGTGTTTATAATGTTTATACATTATAATATTTAACTTTATTTGGTATTATTTCTGGTATTACACTCTCCAAACGCTCCGCTTCTCACAAAAGAGTGGCGAGAGAGTGGGTTAAGCAGTAGCACCAATCAACGAGAGCGATTTTGAATTTAAGAAAGCTGATTGGTCAATAATATGTTGAGGATCTACAAATCATGCTCCAAATACATAAACCCGCAATCTCTCTCTGGCTCGTATACACGCACGCACTGTCACGATCTGCACTTGTTAATGCCGGATCTTTAAAAACAAATACCGGAACGCAAAAATCCTAAATCTGACATTTTCCGGAACAGGATCCGGTAGGATCCGGCTCAAATTAAGCATTGGATATGGCAATTTGGAATTACTATTATAATATTTTTCATTTGTTTTACCAGTTTTCATAATATAGACAGAGAGAGTGCATAAGTCTTTGGTATTAATTTATATATATATAAGAAATACCTATGCGTTCCAGCAACTAGCTTCCCATCTGAGAGGGTTTTCAGTGCCAGTGGGAACATAGTTTCATGCCACAGAGCTTCTCTTAAACCAGAGACAGTTGACAGACTTGTGTTCTTAGCTAAAAACTTGTAAAAAATACTTGTCCCAGTTTAATTATTTCCGCCAGTGTAAATTGTGAATTGCATGCTTCAAAAAAGTTGACAGAATGCACTTTCTGTACTTGTTTTGCGCTACTTCAGTTACATATACATGTGTTCATTTAATAAAAAGCAGTAAGTGATCACTTGGTCTAGATTTCTTTTAACTGCTTAAATTTGCACTAAACATTTTGTATTTACTTTGTAACAATGACTTCTATCTAAATAGTTTTTGTTGTTTTTTTTTAATGGGGGCAAAATAAATTGTTTTTTTGTATTATTTAAAAGCAAATGCAAACATATCGAGATATATATCGAATATTGTAAAAAAAAAATGTACAATATCGAGATATAATTTTTTTATATATATCGCCCAGCCCTAATGTTAATTCCGCTATCATTATTTACGGTGTTGCAATTATTTTGTTTCTCAGTTCCTAATAAGAATGAGGCAGGAGAGGTTTCCGTGAGAGTCTCTACTTATATATATATATATATATATATATATATATAGCACATATAAAATGAGCTTCACCGGAAGATTACGAGCTGGCTTATCTTTATCAGGAAGTTCTAAATAGCGCTCCGTACATATGGTCAATTGACGAAGGCGACAAGCCTTACACTTTAAGTTGCAGAGCTGATTTATCCACGTTTAAATATGCCTCTGATCATAGAGCGTTTTAGATGGATGCTGAGGCTTTTTAGGTCGGGGTAGAATCCGCGATCTCTGACCCAGTTCGTTTGATCACGTCCATGGCTGCAATACGCTGTGTTTTCTTGTGGCAGTGGGTGGAACCAAAACAATTACAGACATTCCGACACGGAACACACATTTAGAAGTAGAATAACTAGCTGTAGCTTTGTTTTTTGTAGAAACACAAAGCATGTTTCCTAAATATCTGCAAACATATTATGGAATTTTTATGCTTGAGAACAGTCCAAAAGTTCCATACAGCACTTTTAACTTAACTAATTCTGAAAAGTCACCTCTTTCTTTCTCTCTCCCGGACAGACAGCTGTGATTGGGTGTGTTGGGTCCAGATGTGTGTGTATGTGCCCATTCTGGTTTTCGGATTCCCTCTGATCCTGGCTGCTCTGTGGCAGTTGCTCTTCCGCATTCGACGCTGGAGCGAATCCACAGTTTACCTCAGCAACCTGATCATCAACGACAGCCTGCTAATGCTGTCCCTGCCCTTTAAAATACATGCCTACAAGAAGCACTGGAAACTAGGCCAGACTTTCTGCTCCCTGCTGGAGAGCCTGCTCTATGTCAACATCTACGGCAGCATCATGCTGAGCGTGTGCATCGCGGTCGACCGATACATCGCTCTACAGTTTCCATTCGCTGCACGCCGTTTGCGATCTCCACGCAAGGCAATGCTCGTGTGCCTAATCTTGTGGATGGTGGTCTTTGGATGCAGCTTCCCCATCTACAGACTTCACGATAATCCAGCAAACAAAACGTTGCATTGCTTTGAGCAATTCTCCAACTCAACTTGGACGAAAAGTTGGATTCTGGCATCTATGGAGACCGTGTTTTGCAGCAGCGCCTTGGTGATGGTGTTCTGTTCCATGCGTGTGGTGCAAATCCTGCACAAACTGAGGGAGCGCTACCCTGGAGATTCCAAACTGCGCAACAACAAGAGCATGAAGATCGTTCTCAGCAACCTGGTGGTCTTCCTTACATGCTTCATTCCTTACCATATAGCAGCGCCCATATACTTCTATGCCAAGACAGGCGAGTGGCATCAAAGCACCATCGATCATCTACGCTACTTTGTTCACATAAGCATATGCATTAGCAATGTGAACATCTTGGCAGATGGCGCATGTTACTATTTCATCCTTAAAGAGAACCTGGAGTCTGCACAGCGAGAGAGGAGAATGGCTATACGCGTCAGAGAGACACGCATACGTGGATCAAAGAGTTTAACGTTTGGAGAAATACATAATAGTAGGCCCAAAGCCACTGACAATACGGACATATGTGTGGATACTGGTTTTACGTAAAGATCTACACCAAAACTCATGGAGAGCAAATTTAAGGATGATTAATCCTACAGGAACACCGCAAAGGAAGACAGTAAGACATGCTCGTATAGTTGAGTATGCAGGTGGATGGGAAGTACAGTATATACACACAGGATGTGTGTTTACATGTGATGTAGATGAATTTTTGGGTACTAAACAAAATTGCAGTAACTCTTATGCACTGGAATTTTATCACTGCTTTTAATCTGAAACTACGGCAATTTCCTTCTGGAACATTCTTGAAACAAAATTGAGCGGTGAAATCACATAACATAAAGGTAATGGTTTAAAGTTTATATGAGCCATGATATAAACATTTTGCCATTTTGGAATAGTTTATATGTTTACTTAGGGGGGAAAAGGGTGTCCAGGTCAGATTTCCCCCCCAAAAAATCAAAACAAAAAAAGAAAGAATTAAATATATTTTTTAAGTATTGAATTGCACTATATAAGCCTTACTTTTTTTCTTTTCTTTTTTTTTTTGCATTGTGACATTATTGACAGTTAAGCAAATTTGACCACTTTTATTATTCTTTACCATCTTAATTATTCTTAAATGATGATTCTCATCACTGTCATGTCATTTTTATTCATCTGTATTACTGTAAAAATACAGTTTGCAAATTAAAATCAGTTCATTTTTAATGAGGGCAGTAAAACAAAGAATATATAAGTTATTACTGTATCATTAAAATTACTGGAAATAATAGAATATCTAATTCTAATTATTTTACGAAGTTATTTATATAGATTTTTTACTGCCTTTAATTTATTAAAATTGATTTTAATTTAATTTCTACAGTAATACAGATGAATAAAAATTGTATTACAGTGATAAGAATCATCATTTAAGAATTATTTTTAAAAAACAGATGCATTACAGCAGTGGGAATTGGGTGGTAAAACGAGTTTAATTGTCCTGAAAATAATGTCACAAAAAAAAAAAAAAAAATCCTAAAAGAGCCCTAATTTTAGATTACATTTTATTTGTGCAAAAAAAAAAAAAAATCTTTTTTTTTAACCTGATGTAATCAATGAGAATATTTTGAAACCCGTTTTTGGTGTTAGGAATGTCAATGTTTTCATGATTTGTTTGGCTCCAGCTCCCATATTCCTCTTTTCACCAGCAGAGGACGCACTTCAGCGTTCAGGTTTTTTTAATCGTGGTAAAGCCTGTCAGTCATCAGGAGGTTCATAGGTCACATTAAGCCAGTTCAGTGACAGTGTTCATGTTAAAACAAATGATTAACTTTAACGCTATCTTCCTGCCATAGAATAAAGTTTAAGTTGATGTCAAAGGTTCCTGTTCTGAAGCAGATGCATCCGTGTGTGAAATGTGCATAGAATTGTGCAATGAGAGAGTAAAGGTTAAATGCAATTGATAGGGAGTGTCTTGTTTTACAGCAGGGAAGTGTGACAAAACGCAACATTTCAGTTTTTTTTAACCGTTTCATTTTTGAACCAGATAAATGTTGCTCTGCTTATGGATATACTTCCATGTGTTTTATAATTAAAAAGATAATGCTGCTTTAATGTAGCGGAGTCATTTTATAAAAGTTTAGCTTGACCGTAACTATCTATTATAAATTAAGAGTATTTTAGCTTCAGCTGCAGTTGTTGAGGTTCCTCACGAAGAACTTGCAGATACTTCTGATGTTCTGTTGTCTCCATCTCCCTTTGTCTTCATGTTATTTATTGCAATAAATAAGACTTTGTATTAAAATATGTGTGCTCCATTCGAGGCATATTCATTTCAGCTTTCTCAAGATGATTGCCAGTGCTGCTACATGAAATCAACCTATAAAATATAAACCACGAGAGTACACGTTTTTAGCTGTGGGAACGTGTTCAAGCACAGTTAGACGTCAGTTAGACGAGAAATTGTTTTCTCCAGCAGTAGTTTTGTATGAATGCAGTATAACCACACTGACATAGGCTACTTTCTCTTAAAGGTTGAAAGTTTATTCTACTTAAATATCAAGTTAGGGGCATGTTGTCACATCTGTTAAAATTTTATAGGCTATATTAATCTACAATTTAATTACCCCCTATATTTATGGCTATATTTACAATATTTGTTGTCTAAAATTGTTTGACATTGGGCAGTAGAAAGTAAGATACAGAGACATGCTCATATAGATGAGTATGCAAGTGGATGTGAAGTATATACTCAGTATACGTGTCTGTCACATTAGTGACATAACTGATTTATATAAATGTGAAACTGAAATGATTGTAACAATCTTACTTTTGAGTGGTATTTATATTGTTAGTATAGTAGCAGTAGTAGTAGTGTTTTCTCACATAACACTTGAGGATAATGGTTGGAGTGAAATTTATGTTTACTTAACATACACCTTTCAAAAAGCAAATAAGTTGTCCAGGTCACATTTTACATACATAGGCCCTACATAAGCGAGACTGGGTATGGTTGTAACACTTTTTGTTTCAGCATCTGTAACTCGCTGAATTTTTGAGCTAGAGTTATACAAAACACCCACATTTGTTCACTACACCAATTCGAACCTCTGCAAGAATATCACAGCCCTTATAAGTTGATGGTAAATACATGGAGTGCCTTTGTTACAATCTACCTCACTGCCGGGGTATGTTGTAACAGTCAGACAAAAGAAGCAAAAACAGCAGCCATCTCATAAAGTTTGCTTCAAAAACAGGTTTATTGAAACAATCTAAAAGAACAAAACAATGTCGCACTTTCTACGAATGACCACAACTCAAATCCACTTTCTGTTCGATGCAGGTGTGTGTGTGTAAATTAGACAACTAGAACAAACCTCCTTAACGGTATTTATGCTTACTGAACACTCAACTCCAGTGTACAGAGGTAAATAATGTATGACTTTTCTCAGTAAGATTCACAATGGTGTCAAACCAATGTTTTTAACCCTAGAGTGCAGGCTTGGTGGATCCAGAAACTGCATAGGGCACATTTTACCCACATTTCCTTTGGCTTTGAAGTTTGAGCTGCCAAAAAAGCTCCATATATAGACAACATGAAAGTTCTCAGTTTTATGCAAGGGAACGCTAAAATGTGTTACAACTCACCCCACTCCTGTCATCCGATGTTTAGTTAGCTGTATTAGCATAATGGTTTGAAATTAGCAGTTTAAAAATACATCACATATTGCCTGGGAATCTACAATTTATTCTAATGTGAGTTATATGATTTAATCTGCAAAAATTTGAAGTACTAAGCAAAATACAGTTTTGGTAAAAAAAAAAAAATTTGGATTCTTACATCAAAATCATGTTTTTTCTTTATAAAATCTGCATCCGTGACAATTCATATAAGATCAGGGGGGAAGTGGGCAAATAATGAAATGATCATAGGATCATAGGGCTTATCCCTGATAGGAGGAAATGGTGTTGTTACAACTCTCCTCATGTTACAACCATACTGGGTCTCCCCCTGAATGTGTTTTTTTTTTTTTTTTAATTGAAGTCTACTATTGAGACCTTTATTTATTTATTTATTTATTATTTTCAAGTCAATGGGGTACTTTTACCTCTTTACTATAATGCAAAATAAAGTTTATTTCTCATTACTGTAACATTAAAATTAGCAGAAATAATTAGAAAAAAACGTTTTAAAGCGCATCAATGATTTAAATGCAATTTAAAACAAATGATTTTTCATTTAAAAACACAAAAACTATTTTCATAGTAATACAAATTATTAAAAACTCTAAAATGAAAAAATTAAACATGCATTGCAGTCATGAGAATCATTATTTAAGAATAATAATAAAAAACAAATGCATTCGTAAATTTGATGTAAATTTACAATTTATTAACCACTATAGTTTTATTTACCATCTTTGTTGTCCAAATTGTCACTTTACATCGCTTGTGCATGATTATTTTACTGTTGAAATGTTTCTTCGAGCACATAATACCTTTTTTTTTTTTTATTTTATTATGAATGCAAACATCACAAGATGACATTAAAGATATACAACTTTGTATAGAGTACACAACATTTGTCAACAATATGTACAATGTCATCTGAACATACAGAACAAAAGAAAAAAAGAAGAAAAAGATAAAGAAAAAATAAAAATTGGAAGGGAAAAAAAACAAAAAAAAAACATGAGGGTAAGATATTAATTTATATTTCAATTAGAGAGCACATAATATCTGTTTAATATAGCAGGTTCCCATGTGACGTCATAGTGTGACAACATGTCCCAAAAGGTCAAAATGAGGTCAGAGAACTGTACTTTTTTTTTCTGGACATAGAGAGTGGAATTTTTTGTAGTTAATAAAGTTTGCCATTAAATTTGACATTACAAACAAACCTATACCGTGAAAAATAGAACAGGCTCCACTCAAGAGGCGGAGAAACCCCCTCACCTTCTACATCCTTCCTCTTTCATCGTTTCATTACTGTCTGGTCTCCCTCAAAACCACTTTAAAATCCACTCAGAGGTCAATCAAAATCTAAGAGGCCAGCTTCGACCCAACCGTTGTGATTTCGCACGCCGTTCTCCTCAGAAACGTGAACATGTGTTCGAACGGGACTAACTCGTGCATAACCACTGCTCTCGAACCTTCGAACCGGTACCTGGCGTCGGCCGTGGTCTATGGCCTGGTCCTGGCCGTGGGTCTACCGCTCAACACGTTGTCCCTGTGGATCCTGCTGCGCACTCACGGGGTCCGGTCACCGTGCGCCGTGCTCATGGTGAACCTTGCCGTGTCCGACCTGTTCCTCGCGCTCTCCCTGCCGCTGCGCGTCTACTTTTACGCAACGCTCCGGTGGCCGTTTGGAGCGGCCACATGCACCGTTGCCTTAATGGTGTTTCGCGTGAACATCAGAACGAGCTGTATCTTCATCACTTTAATCAGCGTGGACCGGATGATCGCCGTCGCCTGCCCTCTGCGCTCCCGGTCTTTGAGAACCTCCGGGTGCGCGTTGAAGTGCTGCGTGGTCGTGTGGATCCTCATCACCATCCTTTGCATCCCAGAGATTATAAGACTCTACGGCGCCCTGAAGGGGTGTCCAAACATACCGTGCTTTGAGATTCAAGCGCTCTCCAAAAGCTCGCGAGTCTTCCCGCTCTCACAGGCGATATTTTTATTAGTACTCCTTCTGGTCAATATCGTCTCCACGGTCGTGGTCGTAAGCGTACTGAGGAAGCGTCCCAGCGCTGGAGCGGCCAAGGTGAACAACAAAATGAACGTGATACTGATTTTTGTAGTCAACATGTTAGTGTTTATTATATTTTTCCTGCCGTTTACTTTACAACTCTTGACGTACAATGAGAGCAATTGCGGCGAGACTATACTAGCGCTCGTCTGCCTGGCGAGTGTCAACTGCTGTCTGGATCCGCTCATCTACTACTTCTCCCTGGACTCGTTCTGGCAGGACAAGGGTAAAAGACAAACGGATGTAGGCAATTATTCCCTCAGCAGGTCGACGCAAAGGTCTTGACAAGCTGAGAACAGTTAGGATAAACAATAGCCTACGGAGCCCACAATAGGACATGGAGATGGATGTAAGATGGAAGAAAAATTATATTGCAATGTTTTTTCGTTCGCTCGCAAAACTTTTGCGCTCTTTCGCAAAAAAAGCATTGCGTTCCCCTGAGAAAATGTGCGTTTGCTCGCAAAAGTATTGAATTGGAGTGAATTGCGGGCAAATTGGGACACTTTTGAGATGACTGGGGAAAATGTTATTCACCCCTGTAGTTTTTCTCCGACGTTGTTTTGTTTACATCACGAAAGTTTTGCGAGCGAACACAATTTCTCGATGGAACGCAAACGTTTTTCCCCTCACCATCACCATGTCGCTCGATACAGCATGATAGAAAGTGTTAGGACACTTTGGACAAAGTAAATATTGGTATATATATTACTTTATGAGTATCAAATGTTAGTGGAACATGTTCTTGGTTAATGTGACAAACTACTACTGTGGTTTATCTTCCAGAACAGCTGTTTGAACTTGAGAACTTATTTCATTCATCCACTAAAATGTTCCCGAGCAGGATAAACAGCAAAGTTGTTATATAGCCTATTTTGTTTAAATGTCCCATTTGAATCTCAAAATTTGCACTGTGGCATATTGAACCTGTTAGGTAAGTCACATATTGATTATACATATTAATCTTTAATTGCATTTTTATGTACTTGAAATTTAGGCTTATCTGTGGTGAAGCCTCGTGTAAAGACTTTCAGAATATCGCCAAAAAAGAAGTGTTATATTTTGTTGATAATGTATAAAACATGTTTTCGTTTTATGTGCTTATTTATTTTTAGAATGATGGCTAGTGAACCACATTGAAGCTATGCTTTTTTCCACTTCCTGTGTTACCAAAGTGCAAAAACAACCTCTCTCTTTCAATGCGTTTTTTGTTGTTGTTGTGACATTTTGCCCTAAGAACACTTCAGAAGAACTTCTATGTGCATCTGTTGTCAAAGCATGTCACAACCACAGAAATGTACATTTACACAGTGTCTGGTTCCATCTAAATTAGTAATTAATTATGAATGTCTCTGAGGTCATCTGGGGATGCTGATGCTTAAATATGATATAGGAATGTTGGCTTCGGACAACATGAAGATATTTTAGATGAAAACTAACATATCCCTTTTTTGTCATCATCATTTCCATCACAGATGTTGACAGTTGAGGTGGTTTCTTCATATAAAACAGATAGTTATGGTTGCAGTGGTTTATACAGTGTTGTGATAAATGTGCCTGTCGTTAAATCTGCCATCATTATTGTCAGATGACAGATTATTTTGTATAGTTGATGTATATGATTTCAAAGCACTTTTTTGTTCTATCATCTAAAACGTTTAAAATTGACTTCTTTACCACAATAATGAACATAAAATAGTTTTTTTTATAACATGAAATCATGAATCCGTGTGTCTTTTCTCATGTGTACTAATTGTTGTCGGTTTGGCTATTTTTGATATATTATATTAAAAAGGAGTTTGTATTGATACACTTGGTTTATGTTTCAACATTTATGGTTAATTCAATTTTAAATCTGTCTGATCGGTTGCCTTGCAGGTGTCATATTTTCATATCGAGTCATGTTTCCTTCTTTTTCTCCCCGACTTCCTGTGTACTATGTGACAAATACTGTAACTAAATAAAGTAAATACAATATAATATGCTTTCAAATAATGAGCAGCAGTGAAGATTTTATACAATTTTTAGATAAACTAATGCAAAATAGTTTTTGTTGTCTAGCTGCCACAAATCTAATAATCTTATATAATCCTAATAAACCTGTTTGATGAAAAATGTTTGAAGTCTTAAGCATGACTTAGCTGTTAAGAATTTGTTCAATAAACTGTGTTTAGATTTTGTAAACGAACACTGCTGATGCATGAAACAGCAGGATTGGAACTATGCCGTTTGGAAGCAGTCTGGTGGCATATTTCATCAGCTATAAAATAACTTCAAAGTATCTTTACATGGATGGATAAGGTCAAAGTTCGGAAACAAATATCTTAAATGAATAGTGCATCCAAAAATGAAAATTTGCTAAAAATGTACTCTACATCTAAGATGTAGGGGAGTTTGTTTGTTCATCAGAACAGATTTGGAGAAATGTAGCATTATGTACATCACTTGCTCACCAATGGATCCTCTGCGGTGAATGGGTGCCGTCAGAATGAGATTCCAAACAGCTGATAAAAACATCACAATAATCCACACCACGCCAGTCTATTTTCTCCTAAACTCATCTACATCTAAGGGTATTCTTTATTGGGTTAACTATTTCTTTAAGTATTAGTTATTATATTGCTCTCTGCATTTTTGTCAGTAATATGTAGAGTTTACTCACATTAAAAACTATTTTAAAGAAATAGAAAAAAAACAAAAACGTAAGAATTTTGGGTTACAATTTATTAGGGATGTAACGATTCACTCAACTCACGATTCGATTCTATTCACGATTCGATTCTATTCACAGTTTGTTTTAACAAAATGAGATTTAAGACAAATTATCAATTAAATGTGTCCTTTTATTATTGCTTGGACAAAATACTGTAGGTTTCAGTCGCTTTGGATAAAAGCGTCTGCTAAATTACAAAATTTAAATATAATGTAAATGTAAATAACAAACCTAAATTGAAATTTTAAAACAAGCCCCAAATCAAATAAATAAGTAACACAAATAAATAAATCTCTTCATATAAACAAACTAAGGCTTTGTCTGTGCTCTTTCCATTTAAAATTAGAGGCAACCACTGCATTTTAATCACAATCCAAACAAAGATGCTGCATAAATGCAACATGAGCTGTTTTTAATCTAAATTAGATTGTATAATATCAAAATTTGAAGCAAAAACATAATTGAATCGTCACATATTTAAATCGATTTTCAACCGGCTCGCAGTTAATCGTTACATCCCTACAATTTATTTTAAGGTGCCCTTGTTACAGTGTAATTTTATATTTAAGTACTGAGTAATATTAATTAACTACATGTACTTACTATATGGTTAGGGTTAGGTTTAGAGTTTGGTTTAGGGTTACTTGCATGTAATTATGCATAATTTATTGTTATTATAATACATGTCACGTGTAACAAGGACACTTTCAAATAAAGTGTTACCGAATTTTGTTATTCTATATATACCTTCACATGGTTCCAAACCTGCACAAAGCTCTTTTTCATACCATAACAGTTTATAGTGAGCAATGTCTGTTAAGCTTTCAAAAAAAATTGTCCAATTTGTGAATTAATAGTTATTTTTTTAACGACCTACACTGACTCAATTTTCCACTCACAGTGTTTCTCAGGTTAACAGATTATGAGCGGCAAAGTTAACAGTGAATAATTTTTCAGTTTGCTTCTTCTCACATACTGTAAAGCTATCACATGACTTCAAAAGACTATTTTTTATAGTGCTTTTTTGTCATTTCTGGATCTCATTTTGCATCATTGCATGGAAAAAGAAAATCTTGTTTCACATTAGAAAGTTGTGTGTTTGGAATGTTCGTTTTTGATTGAACTACTCCATTTGATTGAATTATTTATATCATTTGCTCTCAGACACCCATCTAGAAATTACAATGACTCAGATTTATGCATGATCTAACAATCTAACCTGAAACCTCAGACTGAGCTGAGAGGATGGGCATATCAAACACAAGGGCACAAGATGGTGCAAGATAATTTCAAAGTCATGCATGAGAATAACAGTTTTTAGTGACATGTATTTCACACGTATTTCATTTCCCCTTTCTTACAGTTTCAAAGAGTACAAGAGGTCTGATACTATACAGACTTCTTCTGGGCTTTGCAGAAGTTTCCCTGCTGATTTAACGTCAAAATCAGCAATGATGTGTGTTCTGTTTGCTGTTTACCACCGGGATATTTTTCTAGAACCTGCTGAGAGTGTAAAACAAGCAGTTATGCAACATAAACTGCAATTTTTGTATTGTGCAATTGCATTTGTTAAAGAAAAAACCTGGGTTTGGCCATGCTCTCAGTGTTTCGTAACAGAAATGACTAAAAAATATGTGGCATAGCTAGGTCTTATTGGTTTATTTACATGTTTGCTTCACCCAACTAAACAAGGTTTTTAACTTCAACACACACATAAACACGAAGAGCTTTTGAGATTGTATACATTAGTCCAGGGCATGAATCTGGCCTAAGGCTTCACTCATATGATAAGAAAATACTCAAACAATGCATGTGTTGTCTTGAAAAGCATGCAGAGAGAGAAAGAAGAAAAGAGGAAGTGGCACAGGAAGCATGTTGTAGAAGCACTAAAGTGGATATCGAGATATGTAGTAAACGAACACATGTGATAAATGTAATGATGGAAGCGATTTTTCATCAGACGCACTAGGATCAGTTAGGATATTCATGAGTAGCGATGCACCGAAAGAAAAGTGAATATTGTGCCTAAGAACACACAAATCAGGGCAAAGGACTCTTTATCTTTGCAAATGTGTTGAGCACAAGCAAACTCTTTATAATAATGTGCTTTTAACCAATAGTGGACACAAGAAAAAAATACTAAGAAAATTATTTTTGCAGTTCAGAGATTGGATGTTAAGAGTAATGCTTTCTCATAATATTTTTCACATCATTTTATGGTCTTTTTGGCCAGTTTCGGTGCATCTCTATCCAAGAATAGATCTAAAAACACACAAATACATAAGAGAGCAAAGAGCAGTTTGATGGAGCACAAACAGCCAGTTAGACGCAGGTACGAGCATGCAGGCATTGTGCAGCTTAATGCCTGTGTAATCTTCTCATTTAAAGACTTCCGATGCTACCATTACATTTTTAAATGCATCAATTTGAAAATCCTCATTATTGCAAATATGCAGAAACCAACTGTTCAGACATTGTCAAGGGAACATTTGTAATGAATTACTAGGTACAGAGAGAGAGAAGTACAAAAAGAGAGAAATGGGGTGTAAAGACATGAAGAATTAGAGGCAAAGAGTGTGATTTTCAAAGGGGTGTGGCTACCGAGACCTGAGGGTGTGATCTCATCAGAAATAGGCGGGGCAAAGAGACAAACAGCCTATGGAGTCTCACAAATCACTGTCTCCACCACGAAAGTGTTCTCAAAGTGACGGATTCGGTGACAGTTCTGCGCATCACGCTTGGTGATACCTAACAGGAAAAATATAAAATAATGTGAACAAAAAATTTTTTATAAATGACCAGGGTTATTATAATTAACGACAATATTATCTCTAGTTATGGTACTAAAATGACACTATAAATCACTTGCATATTAGAAAATAATTCATATTTTTATATACACTACTACAGTACACACAGAAACAACAGAAATTGAATAGAAACAAGAAATTGCTAGTAAATTTCACAACTAATTACAAAGAACCATTAAGTAGCAGACCGAATTCAAATTTTGAAGAAGAAAGAAGACTTCTTGCAAAATGTGCTCTAATAATATTAGTTTTATTTACAAATTAGAAAAATAATTTTTCAGTGTATTCAGTTTCTGTTTCAGTGTAGCGCATGGATTACTATATAGTGTACAAGAACTGTAAAACACACAAAATATGGGATACTGAATTGTATAAAACAATATAAAATAGGAATTAGCAATTGAATATTCATGGATCATAATTTCATAGCCTGCCTCCATGAAATTGTCTCAGTTTCCCAAAAGTTCATGGTTGTCATGGATATTATCATATTATATTCCCACAAAAAGATCTTCGTGAACCAGGGAGAAGTAGATGGCTTAATACAGGAAGCCATACCGTGGGTGTTACTTAATTGTTCCACTAATTAGCTGCAATGAGCTATCAAGCGGGACGTCAATCAGATTTGTATAGCAGCTGTGAAGCCACACAGGAGCACAGTTTCCTCCCACCAAGAAGATGAAGAATTAATTATGGCATAATATTGTATTGCCAAATTGGGCTTGTTGCTTGTTGCTGAGATGAAAAACGTATACCTTAGTATTTAAAAATTAAGATATTTTTTATTTCATTTTTCATTTTTCGGTGAACTATCCTATTAAATATGAAGCAATTTTTATCTATTGGAAACAGCCTTTGGCTGATCCATATTAGTTGACCACTACTATTCACATTAAAGAAAAAGACAAAAATACGTAAACTTACGACGGCGTGAGGTGCGGCGGCGGAGCCTGTACGTGTCTTTACCGTTACACAGACGGTAAATAAAGCGGCCAAGCTGATGCATATTATTAACACGGCCAGACACGACCATCTCTTCCTGGACAATGTACGTCTGGGGGAGGTAAGTCCCTTTCTACACAAAGATAGAAAGGCAACATCATCAAATAAATAAAGTTCACATTTCAACTGCCTTTATATACAAACAATACAGGTACCTTGACGTTAATGAGCAGTTCCCAGAGGTTACGTGGTGGCATGACCACAGTGGTGTTGAGTTCGATGACATAACACTTATCTAAGGCAATGTCATGGTAAGCCGTCAGACCCTAAAAACCCAAACGCAACACATGAAAACATACTCTGTTGATGTGTTAGTATTAGTACATATAACGAGAGCTAAGTGTGTTACCCTGTTGAAATCATGAATGATATCAGCAGGGTCTGTGTTGCTGAAGTCGGGCACAGGTATGCTGATTTGCTCGTAGTTTTCCTTCAGGTAGATCCCAACGCTCTCCTCCAGCTCGTGAGACCCTCGCAGGGGAGCAGCCACCGAATCCTCGTACACGACACGGCAGTGGAACCGACTCTGATCCGGAGCCTGAATAACCATCACATACAATACATGATTTAAAATGATATGATAATACTGTTTTGATCTTACCATCACCTAAACCAAAAGCCCTGACGAAAGAACATAAGATAACTTTCAAATAGGGCTAAAAATAGCGGGAAAAAACATCGATTTTCATCCTATCCTATCACGAACTCAGTCTTTCACTATGCACTGCTTTAGCGGGTGTCTCTTAATCTACAGTCTCACCGTAAAAAAGTTATATTTTTCCTGTGTTTGCAGTCTGAATAAAATGTGATAAGATAAAGACTGGTATACCCCGAAATAATAGTTAGAATACATTGTTATTTTCTGTTGAGTTGTCCTCGTGAGCAGTGTTGGGGAAAGTTACTTTTAAAAGTAATGCATTACAGTATTGCGTTCCTCCATTAAAAAGTAACTAATTTTGTTACTTAGTTACTTTTTATGGGAAGAAATGCATTACATTACTTTTGCATTACTTTTTCTCATCTGGGTTGGGCTTGGTTGTTTGTTTTCAATATAAAAAAAAGCTCTATTTTTTTGCCCTTTCATGCCAAAAGGGAAATGAATAAGCCGGCTGAAGGAAATGTAAATTCAAAATTCACGTCTGTACAGTAGAGGATGTGGCTCAAACAAACCTTTCAGCTGTGCTGTCATTCTAGATTGCAGAAGAATAGGATGCAGGAGAACAAAGTTCAACACTACACACACAAATGTCATGTTTATCTAAAGTCATTTTTGCTTATTATTATGGTTGAATTGGATAATTGAAGGTCAGCAGCAAAGACACTGGTGGGCTGAATCTGAATCATACTGAATCTGTTTTTGTGCGAGTTGAGTAAATGCATGTTCACACTTATTCTGGAACTACAGTAACCATCGTGTTTACACAGTGCACTTACTCCCAATTTTTCTCAACACGGGGACAGGAGAGTTGTCAGTCAATAAATGGGAAAACAAAGTAATAGTACAAAGTAGTAGTTTATGAGTGAGTCATTGAATCATTCACTCAACTCAAAAACAAATCACATAGCAGATGAATCACAGCAGCGAGCCATTAACAAAACATTGAAGCTCTTGCTGAGACAAAAATAGAAAACCAGTACTAACAGAGGCTTCAGCTTAACTAATCATAATTGTGAGTGTTAAGCCTTCTACACACGGCGCGATTTTAGCAATCCTATAAGATCAATGCAGATCACAATGTGTGACATGAATCTAATAAACGTGGGTACGACATGCATGTAGACTGCACGATGATGACACATATCGACTTGTATGCTACGACGCACGTTTCTATACAAGAAAATGTCATCAGCATGCGCTAGTGGTAAACAAAAAGAGCATGATGAATCACACTTTAGCAGTTGTAGTTTTTATGTGTGCTTAAAAAAGTGGAAGTGGCGAAAGAGGAAGGCATAAGAGCTTGAGGTAAGCAGTTTTATGTTTTAGCACCATGTCGCGTTGATTTCATGTCACGTTTTTTTGGGGGGGCTGGTCAGTAAACGTGGGTCGTAGCAGCAAACACACTGTGCGATGATCATGCTGTATTTCTGACACTGGCAGAAAACGATCGTAGGCTATCTTTGTTCGTAAGACCGTGACAACAGCCGTCTTTGAACCTTTCTCACTGTACGACACAGGACCACTGATTTGGAGCCACGATCACAGAAATCGCCACGATTGTTTCACGATGCCAATTTTTCGTCTGGGACAGCCAGAAATCGTGCAGTGTGTTTCGGGTTTTATGCCACTCATATAATTGTGTGCTACCTGAGGAATGATGTAGTAGCGGTAGATATAAATTGAAGCATATATCAAACTGCAGGTGAAGACTATCAGTGCAGTTGTCAGACAGCAGAGTCCACTCAGAGAGGAGCGTTTCCGTCCGATAGGCAAGACCAGCTCCTCGTCCACCTACAAATACACACACACACACACACACACACACATTTTTATATCATATTAGGGACATTTACGAATTTTTATTTCCCTTAGCATACTACTACACCCTAATTTGAATTAAGACATTTAGCCCCTTTATGAAGTTGTTTTCATCATGAGCTCCTCCCACAGGCCTCCACAAAGTAGGTCATTTTAGGTTGTACTATCTCTGCAGGGACATTTGCTCCTTACCAAGATGGCAAAACCCAACACGCACACAAAGCAGTAATGAATTCATCATGTCCTCAATATGCCGTGCCACTTTCAGTATGATCACCCACACACTGGGAGACGTGCTACAATCGGCACTACACTCACTTGTATGCCATGCAGCCAAGAATGGATTATTCAGCGCTCTCGTACTACAGCGGGAAATTATTAGATGCGAGATGCCGATAGGCAATGACTAATAACGCCCCCAGTCTTGCAACCCATCTGCCAACTGCACAGCACATGGCCTGATCTGGCCTCATTCTTAACTCACACATGCACGTTTGGTTTGATATAATGATGGTGACTTCCCTTTGACTTATCAGCTTATCGTTTTTGCATTAAGATAATTAGATTTGAAATATTAAAAAAATGCTAACCTAACACCTACCCCATTTTTACAAAACAAAACAAAAACATTATTTGTTTAAAGTCAAGTCTGTATCTTTTTCTCTCTCTCCTCATTTTGTATTTTTCAGTTCTGGATCCTCAGCTCCCATGGCCTTATGGGAAAGCAAAGTGTCCAACGACTGCACAATTTAGCATCTCTGTGGATGCAGGAAGTCAGCCAGATATTGCCCCCATTGCCATATTGTTCCCTTTAAGTTATGAAAACATTATTACTGAATACAAAGGTTATAGAAAACATTCAGTGAATGTTCCATTTGATCAGTTTTATGGTAATGTTACATTTTAATGTTCAGTACCCTGTTGAAAAAACCAGCATATGCTGGTTAGGTATGTTTTGACGCTGGGATGCTGGTTTATGCTGGTCCTTTGCCAGCACATGACCAGCATAAACCAGCAAAAAGACCAGCATAAACCAGCAAAGGACCAGCTTAAACCAGCATCCCAGCATCAAAACATTTTTTCAACAGTAACATGTAGTAAGCAGTAATGTCAGTATAATGTTCCATGAACGATGTATAAATAACATTTCTGTGCTAATGTTTTGAGAATGCTATTAAAGACCAGATAACTTTGAACAAGCATTCTATTAATGATTTGTTTATAACTTTTCTGTCTCTGATTTGTTTATAACTTCAAGGAAACTTCACCAGAACGTTATGACAACCTCCCCTGCCTATGTTTCTTGAATACTGCATACTCATACCCAACTGACATGATTTTTGCATTTTTTATAGCAGGGAAGTATGCATTCTCTGACAAAAGGAATAATTAGAGATGCTAGTGGGCCATGAATTACTCACTTCACCTTGTTTTTTTTTTCATCGTTAGGAGGTAATTTGGTCCCCAAAGACAGCAAAACCCACACATACACGCTGATATTAAACAGCTAAATCTCACGGAAGTCATTTCTCCTCACCATAGCCATCTGCCATTTTGTCTCTATTGGATTTGTGTCTATGTGTGTGTGTGTGTGTGTGTGTTGCTTAGACACATAAACCTGTGCTGCACTGTCAAATTTCATCCCTTGTCATTATAAGCTCTTAAGAATAAAGGCCTTAAGCTCTGACAATAACAACCCAAGCATTCATTATAATTAATATATTTTAAAATGAAGGGCAAGATGTTTTAAGCTATTTTATATTAGTTTAACCAAAGATGTTCTTTAATTAAATGATTAAAGAAGAGCAATTTTATTAAAATATCACAATAATGCACACATTTTGAGCACATAGGGAGATACAGAGCACATTCTATGGCTGAGATGAACATGATGCATGTTATATGATGTGATTGGTGCAGGTGCTGCAGCATCCATGTCCTCTTGTTATGAAACCAAAGGGCAACAATATTTCTGTATTTCAGAGAAAAAACACTACAAATACATAAAAACGCGCTGATGGAGCATTATCAATAGATCATAATCGCCCCACCAAATGACGTGATTAATAGTTTACCATGGATGTTCTTTCCTTTCCGGATTTTGGTTCGTTTCAACCGCAGTTTTCCGTGACATTTCACATGATGCACACAAGAAGCGAAACTTACGTGTGGATGCGGTATGAATATTTGAGTTTTATCTCCATCCCCCTCCTCTTTCTCGGCTTTTTGTCCCGTGATGGGCTGAAAGCTGACCTTCACCATGATGAAAGGGAAAAAACGCTGTTTTTCGCGAGAACGCAGATCCTTTATACGTTACCCCTTGGCTTTCTGACACTATATTTTCCGTTTGTTATAATGGACCGGACGAATCTATTATTTATTTGTATATATAAATCGCTCTTAAAGTCACAGTGCTAGCAACACTGGTGATGATGCGCGCGACGCAGAATGAGCAAGCAAGCGCACGTTTTATACATCTTATGCGTGTGTACGAATTTTGCTGTTTAAGATATATAATTTTATTTATCTATCTGATGGTAATACTACGGTACTTTCATATATGCCATATTAAAAATGACATAAATTAAAGACGATGTGCGCGACTCCAACTAGGCTGCCTCTATATCTATCTATCTATCTATCTATCTATCTATCTATCTATATATGTATTCCATCCATCCATCCATCAATCAATCATTATGGTAATTATTTTCTGTCTGTCTATCTATCTATCTATCTGTCTGTCTGTCTGTCTGTCTGTCTGTCTGTCTGTCTGCCTATCTAGCTGTCTGTCTGTCTGTCTGTCTATCTATCTATCTTATCTATCTGTCTGTCTGTCTGTCTATCTATGTCTGTCTGTCTGTCTATCTATGTCTATCGTCTGTCTGTCTGTCTGTCTATCTATCTGTCTATCTACGTCTATCTGTCTGTCTATCTATCTGTCTGTCTATGTCTGTCTGTCTATCTATCTATCTGTCTGTCTGTCTATCTGTCTGTCTGTCTGTCTATCTATCTGTCTATCTACGTCTATCTGTCTGTCTATCTATCTGTCTGTCTATCTGTCTATTCATATCTATTGTTCTGTCTGTCTGTCTATCTGTCTGTCTGTCTGTCTATCTATCTATCTATCTATCTGTCTGTCGATGTCTGTCTGTCTGTCTATCTATCTATCTGTCTGTCTATGTCTATCTATCTATGTCTGTCTGTCTATCTATGTCTGTCTATCTGTCTGTCTATCTATCTGTCTGTCTGTCTATGTCTATCTATCTGTCTATCTATCTATCTGTCTGTCTATCTATCTTATCTCTGTGTCTGTCTGTCTGTGTCTATCTATCTGTCTGTCATGTCTATCTATCTGTCTATCTATCTATCTGTTGTCTGTCTGTCTGTGTCTATCTATCTGTCTGTCTGTGTCTATCTATCTATCTGTCTGTCTGTCTTATCTATAGGTCTGTCTATCTGTCTGTCTGTCTGTCTATCTATCTATACACATATACGTATAAAAGGTGCCGTAATGTTATAATATAATGGCATTAACTTGTTACAAGGTCCAAAATGGTTGCACCATGTATTTTAGTGAATAAACACTGCTAATCGAAGAAAAAAGACAGTAGAAACAATTATTTTATTCCAAACTTTATTTCCAACTGTTAGTCTGGCTTACTGATTGACATTTCAAGATGAAACTCCACTGTTTTTGTGCCCAAGTCTTATTACTTGGGCCAGATCTACATAGGTTAGACTGGACTGTTTAATTGAACGGACAGCAGGCCAAGAGGTTTCCAGCCCGTCCGTTAGATGTCCATGCTTAATCTAAGGCTGCAAAATAGAAACATGCACTGATATGCAAGATAAGTTTGCTAATTCTCAGAATTCTTAATGCTCTGGGCCGTTATGATGTCAGGCATACAAGATGACTGTGATTGGCTGTTGTTACATGTGCAACCAATGGTGAGTTGCCCATCACCACATAAACAGTATATGCTGAGACTGAAATATGAAAAATGTACATCTTTAAGCTACGTAAAGTTTATTGTAGGTTTCACTAAAATAAAATACTGTTATAGACATGTCAATCCCTGTTATTCTGACCAGTCCTGTAAACATTCGGCAGAACATGTTTTATGGGAGTTCAGGTAAAGTTCTGCATTGAGAATGAGTAAGAGTTACCATTATGAATAACACCTGCTTTCGCTTAGGGGAGAAATGAAGGGTTTTATGGTAGATGATTGTGGCTGTCTTGTGAGTAAAAGCAGTAATGCCAACCATATTTCGAAAATGATCAACCAAACCCTCCGATCACTTTCAGTTTTGTGTGGTTTTTCATTCTTGCACCAGATTTAAAGTATTACATGACAAGCCGCATCAACCACTGCACTGTTGTTAAAACAAATCTAAATAAAACATTCATAAAGGACATGACTGCTCGAAGTTTCTCTCAGCAGCCACAATCAGGTGCTAATATGAGCTGTTTCTCTACATCCAACCATTTCAGATTAGTCTGCTGCAAATAACAATCGCACTCGCTATTTTTTTTTTGCCCAACTAAAAACCTACTGAAAAGGAAGAAGATACAGTGTGTAAGCTGGTGAATTTAGTCAAAAACACAAAACCATATTTTTTTTTTTTTTCTTTTGATTTTGGGGTGAAATGTGACCTAGACATGTTTCTTTGTGAGATTTCACCCATGAACTGGGGAGTTTACAAGGGACAATTTAACATATAAACTGAATAAAAGGTAAGAGTAGTGGGGTTAGTTATACTGAAACTAGTATTAGAAGTAGAGTCAGAGCACAAATCTTAAGGTAAAGTAAGCAGACAAGTTAACTTTCCATTACACCCACTCTGCGCAGTGACTAATGATGAGAGAAGAATGGTGTTAAATCAGGGTTAACATCACAGCCACAACTCTAACAAATCACTAAACCCTCCTCAGTCAACACGTTTACTCATTTCCGCCTTTGAAAATTAATCTGGGAATGTGCAAAGCATGATTTATGTGTCACATTTGCAGTTTTTCACCTAGCCGACAATGAGCAAAAGAGCTGACAGGAGTGTGTTGAAGTGCTTTTTGCATGTCAAATTTCCTGGAATTCATTAATATCCAATTAGAATCAACAGACATTTGAGTGTATGTTTGTGTATGCGGTACAAAACCCTCCTTCTTTATGTGCAATAAAGCAGCAGCATCTACATCCGTCTTTTCTGTTCATTTTGCTCGTTTTTTGAAACATGAGAACAAAACATTGTAGGGGGAGAGGTTGAATGTCCAGCGAAGCATGACTACTTTTCATCCTCGTGGTCATATTTCTCGCCCACCGAGCTCAAACGGCATTTAACGGTTCCTGCAAAACACAAAAACATGCCCAGCGCTGCGGCCACTCAACGTCCCAGAGAGCCAAACATCGTCCAGACGCTGCCTAAAACACTGTCTAGACGTCCTCTATACATTCGTGAGCCTTCTCAAGCGTCCTGCGGGGTTGGCCTCTTGAGGTCTCGGATCTGTTTGATGAGATAGGTCTTCTCGTCGCTGAACTGCTCATCCTCGGTGCGGTCGTTCTGGAACTTGCCGAGGAACTCGCTGAGTTTGGTCTGGTTCTTCAGCAGGATGTCGAGGATTGGCTGGGTCTTGTTCGGATTGGCCACAAACACCTAAATCCATAGAGAAAGAACTTATGTCGAAGGTTGAGACGTTTTGGGATGGCATATTGGTGAGTGTTGTTGAACTGGGAAGATTCAGCTGACAATTCATACCTTAAATACATGAAAGGCCTCAAACTGGATGTTGCGGCTCTTGTCTCTCAGTAGGTTCATCATGAGTTTGAGGTTCTCTGGTTTGCTTATGTACTTTGTCATTATAGTGAAGTTGTGCCTGTCCAAAAGCAGCTCTCCCAAAAGCTGGGATGAAGAGGAATGACATAATAAATGCATTATAGAGCTGTAATATTCCACAGCAACTATACACATAAACAGATACACACTACCATTCAAAGTTAGGGCTAAAAATAAATTAAATATTTTATTAATCAAAGGTGCATTACATTTAACAAAAGTGACAGTAAAAACATTTATAATATTACAAAAGATTTCTATTTGTGGTTTCCACAAAAACATTAAGCAGCACAACCATTTTCAACAGTGATAAAAAATATTTCTTGAGCTGTAAATTAGCATATTAGAATGATTTCTGAAGGATCATGTGACACTGAAGACTGGAGTAATGATGCTGAAAATTCAGCTTTGCATCACAGGAATAAATTACATTTTAAAATATATTCAAATGGAGACCAGCTAAATTAAATTTAAATATTTCACAATATTACCATTTTTACTGTATTTTTGATCAAATAATTTCAGCCTTGGTAAGAGATTTAATATAACAAATAAATAAATAAAAAATCGTAATTATCCCAAACCTTCAAATGGTAGTTTAAATAAGCACAACGAACACACAAATTTACCCATTTCTTACCTTTAGCGACTGCCTCTTAGTCACATAGTTTTCTGAGTGAAGAAGTTTCTCATATTCACTAAAGAACTGAAGATCAAAAGTCAGAAAAAAAGACAGGAAAGGGATAAATAAGTAAAATATAAAGTTGTTTGGCTTCTTTGCATACTTATGGCACACTTGCATTTGATAAAATATCGAACAAAGTGGCATTTATTTATTAGTAGTTTGTTTGATTTTAAATGTCAAGAATGAATTACTGAAATAAATTAACTTTTCCACGACATTCTAATTTATTGAGATGCACCTGTATACTGTCCAAAATTATTACAAAAGTATTTGGACACGTGGTTGCCAAATGTTACTGAAAGCCGCCCACAGTTAAGCTGAAGAACATGAGGGGAACTGACTTCATGCATCCAATAAAATCAAATGAGTTAATTAAAAAGTCATTGTGCAAATATGATGGCATGAAGTTAGTTCTGAGAAAAGCTCTAGTAGCATTTCTTGGTATTTTGTTATCTAATGCATTAAGACATTTTTGAAGTCCGACATAAGTGCTCATATACTCTTTGGGCCCAATTAAAATTCAAATCACTTCCAATTGTATTGACTTTTACATTAAATACAAACAAACAGTTCTGAGAAGAACCCGCTGCAGAATGACTAGCTATGTTTCCATCCAAAGATGCGAATTTAACTTATGCGCAAAACTGGAATATCGCATAAAACATTTGCGAATAAAGCACCGTTTCCATCCAACGAGTCAAAGAGAACAAAATCGTCACTTCCTGATAAACTGGCACTAAAGAAAACTAGGAGAAGCCACTGAATATACTAATTTTCATATGTAATAAATTACTTGTGCTTCAGAGAGAGCAGATGTAACACAATAAATGCGGTCATTGCTTTTAGAGGTGGATGCCTTCTGTTTGGGAACACAGTCATGTAAGATAGTAATTATACAGAAATACTTTGATGACAGACTTTCCTCAGGCATTTCAGAATGACCAAAACAACATATAGATGCTGTGAACGAGATCGGTCTGCTGGTTAGTCAAGTTATCCCGTCTGATAGCGCAAAGTCACATGACTTTTTCAATGCGCATTGGTGGAATTTATTCGGTAAATGTGTTTCCATCGTAGTTTATGCGCATTTTTTCTTATCGGATAAAAAGTCTATCCTACTTAGTTGTGGTTTATGCGCATTTTTAGAATTTATGCGCATCTTGACGTTTCCATCCAGCGGTTTTTTATGCGATCACCCAAAATGCGCATAAAAATAGGTGGATGGAAACATAGCTACTGACAGATCCAATCAGATCCAAAAACAACAGACAATGACGGAAAGCAAACCAATGACTCACTCTGTCATAGTGCTGCTCCAGAAACTCAGCGCTGAGCAGTTTGTGTCTCGTCAGCAAATCCTGGAAGAAAACCAAACAAATGGAATTCATCAGACATAATAATTATACAGTGCATCTGAAGATGAAATAATCAAAGATGCCACCCAGACAAAACAAACACTCAAAGCTTGTATATTTACAAAAGCACTAACTTTAAAAGTGGCAAATGCATCCGAGGCGATGTCGAAGGTGGACATCTCCACGTATCTGAAGAAATCGTAGAACTGCTCGGAGCAGAGGGTGATCTTGGCCAGCGGCTCGTGCCGTATGCATTCCCTCAGCATGATCCCACAGTTCAGAGCGATGTCTGGAGACTCGTAACTACAAAAAGGACAGGAACTCAACATCAGAAACATTTGGCCAACATATACACATGGCTCATGTAGATCCAAACATGTCTGAGTTTCTTTCAAAGACCGAAAAGGAGATGCTAATGTTCATGCTGCTCAGTTCTTTTCCATACAATAAAACAAAGTTGTCAAGATTGTCAAGCTCTAAAAATGACAAAAAGGCCCCACAAGAGTAATCTATACTCATTTCAAGCCCTGAAGTCATATGGCCTACTTTTAGGGTGCTTTATGGAGTTTGACCCTTGGTCACCATTCATTTCCATTGTATAGAAAAGCATCAACGTGTCTAAACACCTGATCTTGTGGTCCACAGAAAGTCTAAAACAACATTTGGGTGATAACAAAATTCATATTTTGACAGGGAACTACCAAAATATTCACATTTAAGATTATATCGCTGATGTACCCCACACAGCTAAAGTTTACTCATAAGGTTATCTTAGGAGTATATTCTGGGATCAGAAAAACCTCTCTAAAAACTCATATTAGTCACCAAACCAGTTCTCTAGTTGAGATGTGATCTAAACACCAACCTCTAAATCAGAAAAGCAAATTGGGCTAGCCTGACAACTGCAAAATTTCAGGTTATATATATATATATATATTAAATAAATCAAATAAATGTCTTCAGAATATGTTTGTGCACACGTCTCACCCTTTAAGCAGCATGAAGAGTATATTTTGTTGAGTGCACAGGTATTCGACTGTAGGTGTCCGAGTGCCGATCTGACGTCTCAGAATATTATTAAAGATCTGTGCCACATCTTTCTTGCCCTAAACACAAATAACATGCAGAACAGTTACTGAAAAGCTCAACTGATCAAAAAACAAGCATGCATTTCACAAATGGGAATCTGAGAGATAAAATGAACATGTACAATGGTTTACAACTGGTATCAAACTGTATCTCAGCTGACCTGATCACAAGTGGCCAGTCAAGACAGAATGCCGAATACACACAGTATTAACATCTCTCAGTTGCAAAATAAGAAGCCACTTTTGATTAGATGGCATTGAGGGGAGCATCTCTTTTGAGGATACATAAAGGAAGGTTTTTCAATTCATGTTTTCCATTGAATGGTTGTTTCTTACCTATTAAACAAAGTTGAATTTGAAATAATTCCGTTAAAGGGTTAGTTAACCCAAAAATGAAAAGTAGGTTGCGTTTTACTCACCCCCGAGGCATCCTAGGTGTATATGACTACTTTAGCAAAGGAAAACCAGTCTCCTCTTGGCTTATATCGAAATCCTCTGACATTCTTCTTTACAAATCCTCCTTTTGTACTTCTAATTCTTGATAGTTGTTTTGTTTTGATCTCTCCGTTGCGTTTCCGCGTGCGTCACTTCTGAGCGGCGCATGCGCAAAGCCGACCTCATACGTCATTCCCCCGGAACTGCTTCTGTTTACAACAGTGAGCGCAAGCTAGATTCAAGTGATTATTACGTTTTGAATATAGATATTTTTCTTACAAAAACGCATCGATTCGCTACAGAAGGCCTTTGTTCACCCCCCGGAGCCGTGTGAGACACTTTTTTTTTATGGATGGGCAATTTTTATTTAAGTTATTTTGGACTGAAGCAATGCAACACCCGCTGAGTGGCATTAAACAGCTTGAAAGATCAAAGACCATTTTTTATATAACTCTGACTGGATTCGTCTGAAAGAAGAAAGTCATATACACCTAAGATGCCTCGGGGGTGAGTAAAAAGCAACCTAATTTTCATTTTTGGGTGAACTAACCCTTTAAGGGGCTAGACCAATGATTCTCAACCAGGCAGTTGAGAACCACTAGGGGGCCTCAGCACAGCTGGCTTAAAATGATTTAAAATAAGATTAAACGTTCTTTAAAATAAAGATATAAGTGGTTATTTTATTTCCTATTCTAATTTGTTTCCTTAACAACTGCTTTTTATTTAAGAATCAAGGTTCATACAATATAGTCTTGGAAAACTTGTCTATCAAGGGAATTTAACATTTGTGATATTTAGACCTGGAAAAGTCATGCAAAATTAATAAAATATTAAAAAAGCAAGAAATTGTTTTTTGTTGTTTTTAGTAACATTAAGTTCTAAAATATTTTATCAGGTAGAAAAAAAATATCAAAAATGACAAAAATGAATACTGTAAATACATTTATTAATAACATTAATACAAATAATTATTATACATTATATTAATAAAAAGTGCAAACCCATTCGGTTGTTGAAATTTCTGTAATTACAGAAAATGAATTTTGATTTGGTAATTACTTACATTTAAATTAAGCATCATCATCATTAATTTAATTTATAAGATTTACATAAATATTTAATTAAACTAATTTAAAAGGCCATTCTTAGTTTCTGTTAATAAATAAAATGTTTATAAATGAGCAGCTTTGTCATTACAGCCTCAAAGCCAGAAAGGCTGAACACCTCCACATCACAATGTGATTCATTTGTCATGCGTAGGTCGTTTTGACTCATACTTTGCATAAATGTGTCTGCTAAATGAATAAATGTAAATGTCTTGATGTAAATAAAAAAATAAAAATAACAGCATTTGAGAACTGCTCACTAGATTTTGAGTAACTTTCTGCAACTTTGTGAAATTCCGTGTCATTTTCCGGCCTAGTCTATTAAACTCTAAAGTCTATAAAAGCACCTCAAAGTCGATGAGCTGCAGATCTGCGACGAGGGTGCTGAGCAGGCCGCTGTTGTAGAGCTCCTGAGCGAGCTGAGCCACAGCTTCTGTCTGCGGCTCCTTCTCATTCGTGCCGTAGAGAATCTCCTTCATGGCCAGCAGAGATTTGGACACCTCTTCAGAGGCCTACGGACACACACCCATCTCATTAATGGCTTTTAATGGGTAATAGTCATAGTACAAGCTCAAACACATTGCATATATCTTTACACACTGCATATGTCTTTAATACCTTCTCAGCCTTCTTGTCTGAAATGTCCTGCTTCTCCAGAATGGTCATGTTGTCTTTTAGATTCTTCACAATGTCCGCTGGACACTTGTGAGACTTACCGAAAGGGAAGGGCATGGCAACACGTTACCAGGGCAAACAGGTAGCAGAGAGCCCACCTGTAACAGTCAAAGAGAAACAACAAATGAAAGGATGAACAAACACATTAAAAAAAATTAATGTACAAACCAATAAAATAATGAACAGATGAATGAACTAAAAATCAAACAAATCAAAAATGAATGAACGGACAAATTTACATAACATTTTATTTATGCATTTGGCAGAAGCTTTTATCCAAAGTGACTTAAACTACATTCAACATGCTTTCTCTGGGAATTGAACCCATGACCTTGTGGTTGCTAGTGTCATGTGCTACTGTTTGACTACAGGAAGGCAAATGAAATAATACAAACTAGAAACAGAACGAACAAATGTTCAACAACACTGTACTAAATTATTTGCAGGAGACTGCAGGGCTACATCATAGAATCTAGTTGAGTGTTGTTGTTTTTTTTTTTACTGAGTGATTTGATTTTTTTCATGTTGGTTCCAGTGTCACAGTGTGTTTCATATGTTGTAATTCTATACAATTTATTGACTACAGCTTCTGATAGTCTATTATATATTATTAATCAATCAATAAACGTTGATGAAGCCCACATATTGTAGTTTTACAATTTAACAATACCTTGGAAATTATTATAAAGAAACAGAAAGTTTAATTAACCAAAAGTAGACCTGGAAAACAAAATAAACAGATAAGTGCAAAATCAAATCCAAGTGATTTTACATATTTATATGGGAACTCAAAACATTTTTTTTTTAATCAAATGAAAACAACAAAATATAAAAGAGTGAAGAACTTCCATTTATTATTAAGGAAGTTGTATACCACATTGTATGTTCATTTATATATTTATTTTAATATATAACATTTAGGTTGTTTAATAGCAGGTTAACATTGTGACAACTTACCCCCATATAGTATGATGCCGTGAAATAATCTTATTTAATATTATCTTTACTAAAATAATATTAATTTTAAAATATTTTAAATAGAATTTATACAATTAATATGAATAATATCACCATTAATATTATTTACGAGAAAACAGTAACAAATATTTAACTGGCTGGTTCCAGTAATCTCACAATTACCATAAGGCTAGTTCAGTGACATTTTAGTATCTAGTAAAAGGTTCAGGAGATAACTAATAAAAAGCAGTAACATACATACTTGTGCCCTAACTGTAAATCTTTTCATTTACTTCATGAGAGACTATTCAATATATGTGCAGATGATAATGCAGATAATAGCTCAAAACCACAGCAATGCACTGCACAGTCAAATTATACTTTACAGCTCTGAACACGTCCAAACTGTTAATATCAACACATAATGGACACAGCAACAACATCTATGCAAATCAGCAGAAGTTGTGAAGCTAATCCACCTGCAGGCCATGTCTAAATGCGATATAAACCCATAAACAAAACTTTGCACATCAATCTGAATGACAGAGGGGCTTCACCTGGCCTGCGTCTCAAACCTAGAATCATTCTATAATGATGATTCACAGGTTCAAACATGCCTATGATGGGCAAAACCGCTCCCTGGGTAGGTTGCTCACTTGGTTTGAGACACAGCTCAGTATTTTTACGCAAGCACAGGCCCAGTGTGATGGACACAGATAAGTCAGGCCTCTAGCCACTTCTTTTCTTTATCTTTAAATGAAGCCGGTACAAACCACAAAGGATGCGAGGCCCCTTTCCCCCATTAGTATTTCTGCAGAATCAGACTTTGTGCGTAAATGCATTTGTGGTTTATGCATATGATGTGATAGGCCTCTGCATGCACTTTACAACACTGAGTTTCACAACAAGAACCAACAAAAGAGAAGTAAACAACATCACTTATTTGGGTCTCCTTCGGCCTTTTCTAGAGAACAGCGGTGTAAGTCCTGGAATATGATGTTTCGGTGTGTTGTTTCTTAGCCTGTTTTGTGCGGACAACCGTGTGTGTGTGCTGTGTGTGTGTGTATTCAGGCTACAAACACCACTGCACGAACAGTAGCGAGGACTTCCGCAAACCTGCAGCGAGGAGAATTACAAAATAAAAGCCCCAGACGCTATCAGAGGTCTCCGTGTACAGAAAACGTTTAAATACAAAATTCTTTATTCACAAATGTAAATAGGCATCACAAAAACACATTCACTTATTTTAAAACAGAAATAGGCCACTGCCTTCATAATAACAACAACACGAAATAACAAAGCGAAAAGTAGACCTACTGTAAATTACTCTAAAGACATATCATTTCATTGATCATTCACAATGCTCAGCATGTTGGTCTTATTGCTGTTTGCTTATCAGGATGCCTATTTGTACATTTTCTTCTAAAAAAGTTTTAAAACTTCTTAAAAGTTTCTTTGTTCAAATTGTTGCAATGAGAACTTATTTAAAAAAAGTTTAAATATTTACAGTATTTTTTAATGGAGTAAAATATTGTTAAAAACGAATTCTTTACAAATATATATGGCTTACATACATTGAAATTTGATGGTTCACATACTTTATGAAGAAGAGAACGCAATAAATGTAAGTAAAAATAAATACTGAAACAGGCCCATGATTCTGATTGCTCTAAATATTTATGGGAACTTTAAACTGCGACATTTTATGAAATTAAAATATACCAATAAAACACAGTGATTGTACAAAATAATCTAAATTTATTAAGGGAGTATATTGAGATGTGTTTTGATTTGTAATCATAATCCAAAAAAGTTGATAGTAGATAAGTAGAGTTAATTTGCTCTAATCTTGTCCAGACACACTTAGTCATCCAATTTGCAAAATAAATTGCAAAACAATTAGCAAAAAAAAATAAAAATACTACTAATAATAAATAAATACAAAAATAAATAAATAAATAATAATAAAAAAATAATAATAATAATAAAAATAATAAATAAATAAATCGTAAATTAGTAAAATAAACATAATTTATTTAAAACATCTATTTCATATTATTCTGTCTTCTATAGGTAGTTTTATTTAAGTAAAATTTAAATAATTTTCATTTATTGAACATTTATTGTGACGCCCCTGGAAGTATGCTGAGGCCCCCTAGTGGGCCCCTGGTTGAGAACCTCTGCTCATTTCAAAGCAAAGTGGTATAGGCTCTGCCGCCCTCTAATGGTTAAATATTATACTTAAACAAACGACCGGTAGAGATCCAAGATAGCCTACTATATTTGTTCTAGACGAAATGAAGAAGAGGATGTTGTTGTTATGTCATGAAGCATTAATAAAAATATTGTGCGTAAACAATAACCCCTGTTGTGAGAAAAACCTTTTTTATTTGTGGGAAATAGAAATTTAGCGTTTATTGCTAAAATTACAAAAGCACACAAATTATGATATTAAACTGCATTAGACTATATTTGGACTACTTAGCTTATCTCTCAACACTCAAATGTTTGTTATAGGGTTGTACTTGTAACTATACCTCTCCAAAACAGCAAACGCCACAGATTAATTAAAAAGTAGCTAATTTAATAATTAGTTTGATGAGGCCGCTGATCAACATTTTCTAACGGTTATGATAGGCCTACACTTATGTACACTACTTCTTGAAAAATAAAGTCTTTATTTTTTAAGAGTTTAGGTCAGATTTTTTTCACCGCAGTAAATTCACTCATCAAAAACCTTTATTATTTGCTTTTAAAAAATAGGTTCAACAGTATATCCAAACTATATATTCCAAGAATCTTAAAGCTTTTAAAACAGTTAATTTATTTTGTTAAAGCGTTAGTTTTGTATTATTTATTTATTGTTATATACATGTATAAATGGTGCTTTGCATGTCACCTCTTTGTACATTATGTTGATATTTTATGTAGTTTTATCTTTGGTACCTTGGCATTAATAATAATAATATATTTTTTTTTTTAAGTACAAAAAAAAAGTCAGATTTCTTTTTGTACCCTATTCATAGCAAGTGCCAGGCGGCAAAATAGGTAAACATATTACAGGTAAATGTGCTTTTTGTGGGGTAATAGAAAACGCTGAACATGTAATATTAAAATGTCGGAAATATAATATAGAGAGAATTAAAATGATAAAGAATTTAAAAGGTAATAAATAATAAAGAAAAAAAGAAGATAAATTGGATATTAGGAAAAGGATTAAAAGAAGGTATTAATCAAAGAATAGTGTTGAAATATATAGTAGAAACAGGATTAAACAAACGAATTTGATAGTTAATCAAATAAATAAATAAATAAAGCAAAGGAATAGGGGAACACACAAGCTGGGTTTTTTGGCATGGGAGCTGAACACGCAGCAGCCAGAAATACAGTTTGGGTGAACCCGAAATAAAATTAAACAATAAAATAAAATATGAATAGAGACGGGACTATCTATAAACAGTATAAACAGTTGGTGGCGGTATGTGCCTACGGTGCGGAATACGCCAAAAATTCCAAAGAAGAAGAAGAAGAAGAAGAAACGTTCACATGAGAGCGCAGAAGAAGAGCTCGACTCTGGTTTTTTTCTCGCTCCTCGTGTCGCTCTTCCTTTCCGCCTGCTCGAGTGCGCCATTCACACACACGCTGCGAAGGTAACGATGAAAAACATGTTTTAAAGTGTTTATGCCCCTTCCACCCTCATCAAAGTATGCACATCTGGTTGTTAACAGACTTACATTCATATTTTAAACCATATATGTCATATGTAGCTCGTCAAAATGATGAATTTGAACGTGTGTAAGCGGTCCGTGAGTCCGCCGTTTCTCGGAAAAGAACATGAGCGGATCCACTTCTGTGGCAGTTTGGGTTCTGTTTTTCAAATAATGTAACAGTTGATTAAATCATGTTAACTGTATTATTGAGGTGCTTTGCCAGAATTTTAAAGTGTTTAGACTTCTTTTAGAATAGTTTGTGGTCATATTCCTAATGTGCTCAACATGAAGACGGATCGTGGTGATCATTTTTTAGATGTCAACACAAATTGTCTATATTGAACACAATCTTATGCTTTATGTACTGTATTAACTGATCAATATTGCTTTTTTAATTTAATTTTAGAATACGTTAGGGTTGCATTGTTTCCATTTAAAACAAATATTTTGATATTCTTGTTCTTACTGAATTTATTTAGCATTTCAAACCTAGTTATTTGATTGTTTTGGTCTTGCATCTGTGTGAATACTTTGAGGTTTTTTGGACTCCCTTATGTACATAAAATGATATTCTCATTTGTTTTGAAAGATGGCTGAAGATTGGGAGGCTGTACCAGCTGTCGCAGAAACACCAGAGATCAAACTCTTTGGCAAATGGAGCACAGATGATGTGCAGATCAACGACATCTCCCTGCAGGTATGTTTTCATGGACATTATTTTTGTGAGTGGCTTTTTATTTGCCAATCAGCCCTGACATGTGAAATAGTCTTTTTTTCCCCCCCTTGTAAGTTTATGCTAATCATATTCTTTGTATAAATGTATCAATAAATAACATATATCTAGCTTTTATTGTGACAGACTGAACATAATGCAATACAATTATTAAGAGATGTCCAATAGCATTTCTTAAGTCTGTTTAATCATATCTGATACTTTCAACATATCTAAATATGTATGATTAATGAAGTAGTTGCTTTAGTCCAGTAAATGTTCGTATTGAAAGATTACAAATATGAAAGTTATGTTTACTTCATAAAATTCAGTAAAGATATCATGGTAACAAAAACAACATGTACCGTGACCTGAATTGGAATGTTTTTAGAATTATACTAAAGAATCTTTTACTTACTAAAACGTTATAAGCTATAAATCAAATGGCAGAAGGCATGTAGCACATTTTTCAGTAACATTTTGATCACATTGATAATTTAGAGGCTGTAGAAATTCATATGTCTGTTGTAATACAATAAGGTTGAGCATATTAACATGTATTTCTCTCTCTTGTTAGGATTACATTGCCGTGAAGGAGAAATATGCCAAATACCTCCCTCATTCCAGCGGCAGATACGCAGCCAAGCGTTTCCGTAAGGCTCAGTGTCCCATTGTGGAGCGCGTCACTAACTCCATGATGATGCACGGACGCAACAACGGCAAGAAACTGCTGACCGTCCGCATCGTCAAACACGCCTTTGAGATCATCCACCTGCTCACCGGCGAGGTGAGACAACGGTTTTCCACTGGTTGCCTTTGGTCTGGTGTAAATTTAGAGTAGAATGTAAATGTTGTATTAAAAATGGTCAAACTATTTCTAAGATGTTGGGACTTTCTAAATAGTAGACCATTTTTATTTCCTTTCTAGAATCCTCTGCAGATCCTGGTGAACGCCATCATCAACAGTGGTCCTCGTGAGGACTCGACTCGTATCGGACGTGCTGGAACCGTGAGGAGACAGGCTGTTGATGTGTCACCTCTGCGCAGGGTCAACCAGGTCCGTATTGCCTAAATAGTTACTTGTCTATTGGCTAACGTTTTATTTTTCTGAGTAAAAAATACCAATGAAATGTTCACAATGGGACCAGGAACATGGCATTAAGAAAATACATGTTGACTTCTAAGGGACTTGATATAAGTTAGCATGCTTTTAGTATCCCAAGACACTCTGTCGTACTTGGGTGGCCTTTCATAGAAAATACAGAGCACCGAAATGGCAGGTGAAGATATGGTCTTATGTGAAAGTGGTCACTTACTGTGTGTTATGATTTTAGGCCATCTGGCTGCTTTGCACTGGTGCAAGAGAAGCTGCATTCAGGAACATCAAGACTATTGCAGAGTGTCTTGCTGATGAACTCATTAACGCCGCCAAGGTGAGATAAACAATCTGATTGGAGCATTTTACTTTTACTATGTTATCAACACCTTCAGGGCATCTACAGTAATTTGTCTTTTATGAATCTTTTTATTTGATTGCTATTAAAGTTCTTTTTTTGTTTTTTGGTCTATTGCAGGGTTCCTCCAACTCTTATGCCATCAAGAAGAAAGATGAGCTGGAGAGAGTGGCCAAGTCTAACCGCTAATCTCCATTTTGTACAAATTTGTATCACAATAAAGGAAGAGTGAAACCTATTCTTGTCCAGTTTTATTTTCTGAAATGATTCGGTGCTGATATAACTGCTGTTTTTAGAGTTAGGTAGTGTAAAATGAACATAGGGGTGAATTTTTGTGTTCCTACAAATGTGATTTTCTTTTGGGCTGATCTACCTCAGAAACAAGTCAGGTTTTCATGTGTCCCAAAGTAATGTCTGAATGTAGTCAATGCTCAATTTATGCAGACTATTTCAGCAGTTGTGTGGTCAAAAATGACAATTGTGTGGCTGTAAAATATTTCTTATTTTAAGTCGGTTTCTGTATAATGTTCGTAGAATATTTTCTGCTTTGTTTTTGATCTAAGCTGCCTTGAGGAATCACAGTTTAGTTAAATCATGATATTTGGACGTCTACAGTCACAAGACCCTCAGTCATTTGACTTTCCATCCTCTCCCTTGCGTGTCTTTCATTAACATATATTCTCTAATCAAATCCGTGCTGCTGCTCTACTCTTGCCAGCAAAGGCCTCAGATTGTAACCTTAAGATTATAAAATCCTTGTCACGTACTTAAAGGTAATACAGCCTTTTTTTAGATCACTATTATGAGATTGAAACTCGTTTCTGCCTGCATGATTATATCAAATGGGGAGTAATAGGGCATTGAGACCTATGCCAAAGTTTGACCTCAGAGCTGCATCAACAAACTCCGCTTAAGCCTGAATTCAATTATGTTTCAAGGTGGAGACACATTTTTAATGTTTAAAGGGGAGGGTTAGAGGAAAGATGATAATCTACTGCTTCCATCTGATTTGAGGGTCAGATAATGAACAAACTGGACCCTTCTGAATTGTAAAGGAATTGTGCTGATTAATAACTGGAGGCCAAGAAACATGTCTCAATTTTTTAAATGCATTCTCTTCCTTTGTCTTCTCCCATCTGTGGGTAAGTGAAAAATAAGCCATTGCTGTCACTTTTTTTCACATTTGTTTTATTGTATCAGTTTAACAGTAAATTAGATGTGAAGTTCAGTTCATATGAAATGTCAAGTAACCTAAATGTATTCCACCTAAATGAACTGGATATTATGTTTATATTGTGTATCATCTACTATGAATGTGCTAATATATTTAATTCTCTTTATTTGTTCTCTTGTAGTTCCTCTGTTCTGTTATACATGTGTATTTCCTTCTGTCTCACCACTGGACTGTCTCAAGTTCCCAACCAGGTGTCCACCGGGTCAGCTCTGTCTTTCTAGCAAAGCTGTAGGACAGTGGGGTATGTAAATGTCTTTCAGTCAGTGATAGATGAGTGTACATTTTCCTGTGCTTGATTTAATTTCAAGCTGTGAGAACTTAACATTTCAGTCATCATACTTTGAAGAGCTTATTTTATAAACATTTATTCAAACCTTTGTACATCACTGTGCATTACTAAAATAAGCACATCTGCATGAAAGCCTTGTGTGAAAATATTGTATTGCAAGAACTGATTATACAAGTGATTATTAAGGAGAATACAGGAGACAAATGTGCGTGTCTATGCATGTCATTGTGTGTGATTTTCTTTGAACAGGGGACTTTGAGGTCGTCTTGTATGAAAAGAGCTGCGTTCTTCCTGTCCTGTGTGGACTAACAGGAGAGAAGTTTGCCATGGGTTTAAACTTCACTTTCACCAATGACTGCTGTGATACTCTACTCTGCAATGGCGTCTCAAGCAGTTCTGCTTTCATCTTGTCCAGCACCCTGCTCTCACTTCTTCTGACACGGTTTTATTTACAGTAAGCTTAATTTACTATATCAAGAGAGCAGTCAAAATGTAACACACACACACGTTTGTTTTTGTGAATTGTGGGGAAATTCTATAGGCGTAATGGTTTTTATACTGTACAAACTGTATGTGCTATTGCCCTACACCAACCCTACACCTAACCCTACCCCTTACAGGAAACTTTTGCATTTTTACTTTCTCAAAAAAACTCTGTATGATTCATAAGCGTTTTGAAAAATGGGGACATGGGGTAATGTCCTCATAAGTCACCTTCTCCTTGTAATACCTATGTCATACCCATGTCATTATACAAATTTGTGTCCTCATATGTCACAAAAACCGTGTCTTTATCTAGCATAATTATAATAATTTCTGTGTAAATTAATGTTTTCTTATTTTTTCTTTGTCTTTATGACAGTTCTAACAAGACGATTTTAATGTTTTTATCAGCATTTCTTCATACATACTAATGTCACACACGGATACGTTTATATTAAAATAAAAAAAGTTACGTTTTGTGTCTACAGACTTGTTTCTTTTATATAGTGGAATTTATTTGATTAAAAAAATTTTTTTTTTTGGTAATTTTATAAAAAAAATAAATTAAAAAAACTACGTTCCTGCGCGTTTTCTGTGATGCTTGTCGCCATAGTTGCCAAGTCCGCGTATTATACGCGATTTTGGGCTTATTTTTTTTGTAAAGTTGCGTGAAAAAATCCCGGGTTGCGGTTTTTTGGGTTTATTTTTAAAAATACGGTTGCTTGTTAGGAAAATCTGACAAGCAACTAAGTTTCTTTATGTTCGCCGTATTCTCCAATGCATTGAATGACACTCTGTCCGCTTGCAGTTAATAGCCAACCAGTGCAATAATATAAGTGCTGCAGCGTAAATGTTCCGCCCCCTCCTCCCCCTCATTGGAGAAAATCACGTTCAAAAAGAAGGCGCGTGCCGTGACGCTGTAATCCAAGCGATGACAGAAGTAGACGACGGGATGGGCGGCTGATGATACTACCCTTTTCCTAAAAAATTCAGACCAGATTCCTTTAGCTCTTAATACAATTAAAATGTTCTCCAGTGCTTCTGGGCTTCTTCTTAATGTGCACAAATGTGAGTTGATGCCAGTTAAGCAACTTTCTGTTTCCAGTATATGTAATATCCCAGTCAAAGAGGTAATAACCTACCTTGGAATAGTAATATCCAAAAATCCAAAACTTAGATGTGATTTAAACTTCTTGCCTATCTTAGAGAAAACTAAAAGAAAACTCAATCAGTGGCTTCAGAGAGACTTGTCTCTAAAAGGATTTGAGTATCGATACTTTCGATACTCGCGTCAGTATCGATATATCGATACTTCGGATCGATACGCCCATCCCTAGACGTGGAGGAGTGGGATGACTTTCTTTTAGCCTATTTTTTAATTTTTTACAATGTTTTTGTAATGTATTAATTATCACGGGCTGAAATAAAAAACAAGCAGTCCTATACTAATACTAAGAGTAAATATGGTTCGAATGGCCAATATTTTTAGTAAGCTATAAATATGTGGCTATGTTACAGCTCCCCTTTGAAGCTCTTGTGTTTTTCTCCTTTTCCGTCTCTCCAATCCTATTCTGCACACAGGTGATGGGAGATGAGTTTTGTTCCCATTTTTGTTGCAGTTTGCTGATTTTTGTAAAATAGCTTCTGTTTTTGCTTTTCAGATAAAAGAGTGGTTTCAGTTTAATATGTTGCAGGCTCATTTATTGGTAATAAATAATTGATAATAAATATTATTGATGATAATCATCAAAAAAAATCGGGCTTGTTTTTGAAGCAGCGGTTGCTTATTTGTCTTGCGAGAGTTGGCAACAGTGCTTGTCGCAGCTTATTCGCGCGTCGTTGGCTCGAGGAGGCACTTTTGTGTCGAGAATTACAGAAGAACTATAAAAACAGCAACAACATATCCTATCCTAGGTGTTCAGCACAGGTAATATCATTCTTTTCGAATTCATACGATTAATCATATGTCTGATTTTTCTCGTTGCGCCTTTCTTTGCTTTTGTTAGTTAACGTTACTCGACGTCAACTTCAGAAACTGGCCTCAGGTAACGTTAACTCACGCGTAACCTGTTTATTCACCTCGCATTTTCCTCATACATTTAGGCAAAAAGAAAAAAAAGACGCTTTCCTCAACTATCATGAATTGCTTGTACAATGTTTTTGCACAGTGAAATATGTCTGAAGCCAGTAATGTACAAGAACCAGAAAGTAACGCTAGAGCTTTGAGTATAAATGAAGTTGAAGAGGATGAGGGAAACCGTGAGGTAAATTATTGTTTAATAATGTCTCAGTTATAAAGTACTCATTGCGTTAGTAACACAGTGGTGTGCCTTTTTTTTGTGTTTAATTTTAGATTTTTCTGAGTGTATTTGTTCAACAAGGACAACTTGGACTAAGTTATTATGACAGTTGCGATTATACGCTGCATTTTATGCCGGACACCATGGACAACAGCGACCTCCACCTGCTGGATAGAGGTAGTTTATTAGCTGTAGTTTATTTCTCTCTTTCTGTTGGTATTTTTTATATATACTGTATATATTGGAGCATTTGCATTGAGCCGTGTCTCTCCCACTGCTTGTTTGTTCATATATCTTTTGCTTGCACAGTGTCTGTTGGTTGTCTCTGCCAGAATACTTGACTTGCATGCCAAGCCAAGATGAAGGAAACATTGATTGGAGATGCTTTGATGGCCATTATGTTAGTTTGTTTACCCCATCATGAATTTTCTGTTTCAGTCATACAGGAGCTGAGTCCAAACGTCTTAATAACAAGTGCAAAACAAGAGCAGAGCTTGCTCGAGTTTATCGAAAAGCTCGGTAAACTCTCCAATTTTAAATAATTATTTTTAGTGATCAGCACTGATAATCTCTTGTTCAATTGTTATTTTCGAGTTTATATCAAACCAATGTCTAACTTTGCTTCAATTTCAGAATTAAATCCTGAATATAAGCCTGAAATAGTCATGTTTCCAAATGCAAACTTTGGTAAGTATTTACACATAGCTTTATTTTATTCTGTATCGCAATTCAGAGGAAATGTTGTTTTGTGAAACACAAAAAGAGAACTTTCGTAGGATGTTCATACTGCACTTTTCCTTACGTTGAAAGTGGATGGGGATGCCAAAAATGGCAAAAAAGCTTTGATCTGTGTAACGTTTATACTTATAAAAATAAATCATAAGAAGTAGAGGTATTATCAAAAACTGCATATGTGTGCATTCAATTTTGCAGCGTTTTACCAGCTTAGTGAAAAACAGTCACGGTAATTGATCCTGTACCATCTTTTGCAGGTCTGGAGATCAGCAGACAGCGACTCCTCTCAGCACACATCCCATCTCTCCCTCCCACCATCACAGAGAGCGAGAAAATCCCGTATCTCTCCTCCTGTATCCCATTAGACTCAGTGCTGATGGTGAGACATCAGATGGTTTATGCTGGATGAATAAATGGGCATATCATGACGATCTTCTCTGCCGTAGATGAGGTCAATAGGAGGGCTGTTGAAGTGTCTGGAGAGGAGGAGAGTTGGCTTAGACATGGAAGACAGCAGTATGGGCGTCCCCATATTGCAGTTTTTGGCTTACACGCTGTAAGACATTTGTGTATCAATCACTTTTTTTTTTTTTTGTGAGAATAAAACTCTGGTTTATTTGTTCATTATTTTGCAGGAAAGATGTTGTGTACATCGACAAAGACACATATAGGTTGGTCATATGAACAGGTCCCATCCTTTGTTCCTTTTTCTATAAATTCAACTTTTTGGAGCTGTTAAAACTTGTTTGCACTCTTTCCTCAGTGCCCTCCAGATCTTTAAATCTGAGCTGCATCCTTCCGTCTTTAAGCTCCAGTTAGGAGAGAAAGAAGGATTGAGTCTTTATGGTAAAATGTATTATTCTGTGCACCATTTAAAGCTAATTAAATTGGTATTTTTTGTGTAAGGGTTTTGAAACTGTTGTCCACAAGGGAAAGCTAGGGGATCCATGAAAAAGTTTAGATAAAAATGGTGTAAAAATGTAAAAACAAATAAATAATAAAAAAAAAAGTTTAAAATCAATAAATGAATAATAAAATTGTATCACAATAAAATATATTTAAAGAAAAAATATTAATAAAAAATGTAGAAATCTAAAAGAACAGTACTATAGTGAATAGAAGAAATGCAATAATAGAAACCTTATATTTTCTAAATATTATTATATTATCTAAATATACTGAAATCAGTAAATATATGTTCTAAATGTGCTAAATTATACATGAATATTTTCTTCTGGCCTCTAAAACACTGAAATCCCCTGTTTTGGTGGGTAGTCAGAAAAGTTGAGAATGGCCATTGTTTTATGGAAAGTTATAATATATAAAAATGATTATTTAAAGGAATAGCTCACCCAAAAATGAAAATTCTGCCATCATTTACTCATGTCATTTCCAAACCCTCCATTCAAAATGAGAAGAAATCCTGAATAATCCTTATGCTGATTTTTTTATGCAGTAAAAGTGAATGGAGTAAATACCCGCATTGTGATTTTTGCAGGTGTTCTGAATTGCTGTCGGAGCAAGTTTGGCTCTCTGCTTTTACGGTAAAATCCTGGTTTTATAACAGATAATTTAGCACATTTAAAAGGTGTTTAAGCCCTAACATAGACTTCCTTTTTCTCGTTTGTTTTAGGCAGTGGTTCCACAGACCTACTCGAGATCTGAACATTCTGAAGAAGCGTCAGGAAGTGATCCGTTTCTTCACATCCCCTCGTAACTTTGCTGATCTTAACACTTTGCAGAGTTCCCTGCGGAATATCAAGAACATCTCGGTACAGTTTTCAGCATTTTGTCTAAAGCTCAACATTATTTAATCAGATCCAAATTACAAAACAACAAAAGCCACACAAATAAAGTGGCACTTAGCTTGTCTTTCATACAGACGCTGCTGCATAAAATGTCTCTCGCTAACCCGAAGGTTGTCGTCTGGCAAAGTCTGTATAAGGTACAGCACTCAGTTAATTTATTATTGCCTATCCTGGCTTGTTTTTTTTGTTCATTCATGTTTCTCTTTTATCAGACGGTGTACAATGCATTGTGCATTAGGGACACCATTCGCTCCATGCCCCAGTCCATCCAACTCTTCAGTGAAATCAGTCAAAACTTCACTGATGATCTTTTCTACATCGCTACATACATCAGTAAAGTGGTGAGTCTGAATACTATTTTATTTTCTGTTGTTAAATTATTGCTGAATTAATGTAATTGCTTTGGGGTTGTCATTCTCCATTGCAGGTGGACTTTGAAGGAAGTGTAGCTGAGAACCGATTCACTGTCAGGCCGAATGTCAATCCTGTTATTGACGAGAGTGAGTGGTTTTCCATTGATTTCTTCAGTTCTGATGCAACAGTAACTAAAAGTCCACAATATATCGGTGGCTGATACATTATTCGCAGATAACTAGGAAAATGAAACTATTGTTTATTTATCCACCTTATTTTTCAAATTGAAATTAAGTTATTTTCTGTAAATGTACAAGACTTCAGATTAATATTGTCACTATAGGTAAATAACTAGAAGAATAATAAAGTGCAGTAAATGGTAAAAGCTATTTGTGCTTCAGATCAGTGCGTTCATGATTGCTATAATAATATCATGAAAACAAATAGAATAATTTGAAAAGAAATCTCGCACATTGAAGTTGAAAATTACCACACCCACTCTTACATTAAAAATAGGTGGATAGCTAGAAATTTGTTGGCTCTTCATTTTTATTATATACATTTTTGGTTTATTCTCTTCTTTACAGAGAAAAGAAGGATGATGGGTCTCCCAGATTTCCTGACAGACGTGGCTCGTGCTGAGCTGGAAAAACTGGACCCTCGCTTCTCCACCTGCAGCATCATCTACATCCCTCTGGTCAGGACGTGATTAATGCTGCCCTCCATTCATTAAAGTGTGATGTGTAACCTCATTGTTGACACAGAGCTGTTAACATAAAGGTTGTGGGTTCAATTCCTTGTTGGAGCGACCCAATAAATGAAGAGTCAGTGAGGTGGCCATTGTGCCCCTGAGCAGGCCACTTGACCCCAGTTCGCTCGCGGATGACTGTTTCTGTAATTAGTGCACTGCAGTGTGGCTAAATGACAAGCAGCTGTAACGACTGTGGCATATGGGTTAACAAAAGCAGCAAGCAGTGCTGTTTTATTTAATAGTGCAATAGCTTGCAATTATTCACAGGATTTCAATTTATTGTGACATTTCTGTGCCACCTAACAGAATTCCAAAAATACTGATTGTTTTTCCAAATGGATTTCCTAAACACTTCTAAAATCCTCTTGCTCCATTGATTATGCAAACAGGAAGCCCTTCACTAAACCCATACCATCGGTTGAGCCATCTGTAGACATTTTGAGCCACTCAAACATACTGCAATGTTGAAAGAGGAGAATCAGCCTTTTAAAGGTTTTCACCTTAAAGGATCTATTTGAAATAACAAAATGAATAGGTTTTAGAGTTGCTAATTGATAACGAGCAGCATAAGGTATTTTGCATTTCAAGGCAAAAATTGTTGTAGAACATAAATTCAGATGCCTGTATAAATTTTAATAGCTAGTGCTTACATTTATTTAACTGATGTACATGATGACATCCTTGTATTTCATTCTGTTTTGGATGACAGATTGGATTTTTACTGTCGGTGCCAAGATTACCCACCATGCTGGATAAACAGAGCTTTGAGATTGAGGGTCTTGATTTCATGGTGAGTATGGTAGTACTTTTTAACAATTTTTTCAAGGCAGCACAGTGTTTGTTTCTTAAAATATTCTTGTTAGGGTTTGTTTTAAACTGGAAACCGCTTATTGTACAGACTTTGTTTCGTAGATAATTTCAGTCTTACTTGTGCTTTTATTTGATTCTTGTCAACTCATTACTGTTTAAGGGTGCTTTCACACCTGGCTCGTTGTTTCGGAACCTGGCGCGTTTCCCCCCTTAGCTCGGTTTGTTTGGGCATATGTAAACATGGCAATCGCGCCCGGATCCGCGCCAAAACAATCGGTCCGACATCGCCTGAACGAGGTGGTCTCGGCTCGATTGAAAACGAACTCTGGAGCGGTTCGGTTGTAGTGAGAAAGCAATCCGATCTAACGGACCAACGAACCAGGCTATATCACAATGTATAATGGGTAATTACGTAAGTTCAGTGAAAAGCATTAGCTTTGTTGTTTTGCCAATACTTCAAAATGAACCTGTGAATGTCTGTGGGTGAGCACGTCTTCGTTCTGACGGATGACAGCCGTGACAGCTAAGTGGAATCCCGGAAAATAAACCGTGGAACTTTGACCAATGAGAGAACAGTTTACTCGCGCGTGACTTGTATTAACAAATTTGGTCCGTTTAGAAACTTTGCCGTGTGAAAGCGAACCGCACCAAGAATAAAAAGCAACATTGTAATAATTTTAATCCCTGTTTCGGAACAAAGCAATCGATCTACATGTGTGAAAGCACCCTTAGATTATAGTTAGAAAATCTTACCTACATTATTGCGTATGGATCAAAGTGCTTCCTTTCAACAGAAAATCTTAATTGAAAAGCATGAAAACTAATATCAATCACAGAAATTTAATGTGCACACATGGAGTACATATCTCAGGCACCTTTGTCTTAGGCTCATTAATGTTTGAGGGGTTGATAAGAGCTGGTTTTTGCATTTAATTTGTGGATTATTTCAGTTCCTGTCAAAGGATCAACTGCATTACCGCAGCGTTCGAACCAAAGAGCTGGACAGCATGCTGGGAGACCTGCATTGTGACACCTTGGGTCTTTTCTTTCTTTCTTCAGTTGATTAATAAATTAATTGCACAAAACCTTACAATGTCTTTTAATACTGTATGTAATCATGTTACTTTTTTTCCCCAGATCTGGAGATGGTGGTAATGAGGAAGCTTCAAGCCTCAGTGCTTCAGCGGAGCGACTGTTTGTATAAGGTCATGTCTCTGTGTGCAGAGCTGGACTGTCTCATTGCTTTGGCTCAGGCTTCTCTGGATCACGGCTACTGCTGTCCAACCCTGACATCAAACCACAGACTGGCCCTGATTGAGTCACGGTACAAATCATCTCTTCTAATGAGATTAATTTTCTGATTTCTCTATTCTTCTGTTCATATATTTATCCCTCTTTCTCTTTCAGCCATCCTTTGCTGGAACTGTGTACTCCAGTATTTGTGTCAAACACCTACATCAGCTCTGAAACTGAAGGCAAAGTGAAAGTTATTACAGGACCAAATTCCTCCGGCAAGAGCATCTATCTAAAACAGGCAAACACAGCAATAAACATTACAGACCTCAAACATCACAGACCTTCACATAAAACTGTACACTGAAGTAATTAATAAATAAATAATAGAAAATTTCACAACAATACTTAAAAAGATGATATAAATATACCAAGACGATTCACTTATATTACTATGAATGGGAGAAAGTGCAATATAGTGGAATAAGTCCCTTCATTAGAAGCTCCAGTTCCCATAGAAGCAATCAGTGTCCTGAGATGCATACTTTTAACTGTACATGCACATCTTACATGAAATAAGGTTTAAAGATAAGAAACAACATTTATGGGTCAGTACATGGCAGATTTCTATTGCGGAATTGAAATGTTACTTAAATGTGAGTTTGGCAAGCAGTTTTTGACATTTTGATATTTTCCTATTCAAATGGATAGAAATGACTCTTTCATGCCAGAAATAGCTGCCCGGAGGCGTTACAAATATGACCATTGAGTGAACTGACTTTACTTGAAATGGACTTTTCTTAAAAATGAACTAAAGTCAGGGTTCCATGACTCTTGTTTGGTAATAATCCTAAATGTAGGCATTTCATCATTTTTGTAACATCTTGTATGGTCTCTAAAGGTGGGACTGATTGTGTTCATGGCGCTGATTGGCTCAGATGTTCCTGCTAAAGAGGCAGAGATTGGGCTGGTGGATGGAATCTTCAGCCGCATGCATAGCCGTGAGTCTGTATCAGTGGGTCTGAGCACCTTCATGTTAGACTTGAACCAGGTGAGACCATCACACCCTCCTTAACACACAAAGGCCCTGTATACTCTTTTAATTTTGTAACATCCATCTTGGCTCATCCCATTTTGAGTGTCATGTCTCTCATTCATGCTGCTTGAATTGGTTTTGATAACTGTTTGCAAGGCAGCCATTCAAAACTGTCACTGATGAGTCATTGAAATATTTACATATTGCAATATCATCCTTCAGCTGGTTTCTAATAATTACGATTCCTGTCTAGATAACAAGTTCCTTGAACCACAGCACTGGGGATTCTCTTGTTCTAGTGGATGAGTTTGGTAAAGGAACCAACACTGTAAGTGTAAAGAACCAGGAGGAGCAAACAGGACTTGATAGAAAAGCAAGAATTGAAAAGCATTTCAACTAATATTGCGTGTGTGTTTATGATGCAGGTGGATGGATTGGCTCTCCTGACTGCAAGTCTCAATAACTGGATGCGTCGTGGGCCGCAGTGTCCTCACTTACTTATGTCGACATGCTTCCACAGCCTCATACAGCTGGGCTTGATCTCTGATTCTCCACTGCTGGATTTACTGGTGCCACAGAAACATGCTATGACCAGAAAATACATTTTTCATAGACCATTACCATCACTGATTTCAAGACTAAAAAAACAACTTGTGCATTTTTGGTTTTCGTTTGCAGACTCTAGAGACAGCAATAGAGGGAGAAGAGCTGGTGTTTTTGTACCAAGTGAAAAACGGCATCTGCCAGTCGAGTTGTGCGGCTAATATCGCCACTCTGGCTGGCATTCCTGATGACCTGGTCAAGAGAGGAGTGGAGGTATGATACAGTCATTTTTTTATATTGAATTCAGATGTGGGATCTTCCTACGTGTTATCTTTTATAAGAAAACTGATCTAACATTCCCTTTCCGAAAACATACAATTTTTTTAAATGCTTTTTCTTGGTTATGTGAATTTTAGGGCAAGAAACAGGCAAAAACATTGTTTTTTCATGCACTGGTCAATTTTAAGATTTTTGTCTACTTGGCTTTTCATAACATGTTTTTATAGACCAGCGGAAAGAAACATGCAAAATAGACTTTCAAGTGTTTATTTTATTGCACTTTATTTATTTGCATCTGTAGATTTCATTTAAAATACATATCTTCAAAGGCTGTTTCCTCAAAATGTGTTTTTCTCATGCGCTGAGCCAGAAGTTTTCACTTCAGTAGCATTTACATAAACCAAACTTGTATTCCTATCTACAGTATATTTTGAAGGTTTTTATATATTTGGTTTGTTCCTATCGTCTATGAACTTTCAAAATGTTTTTTTTTTTACTTTGTTAAGCAGATGTCCTAGAAATTGTTCCCTGGGAACATGTCCAGTTTTTTCTTTCAATGTTTTTAGAATGTTTTTTCTTGTTTATGCAAACATCCTCTGATTGTTCCCCCAGAAATATTGTGAAATTTGACTCATTGATATATATATTTTCTGCTTTTTAAATGAACGTTTATCGTTAACTGTGTTCCCTTCCTGAACATGTCACCATGTTTATTTAACGTCCTGCATCTCTGTGAAATAAAAGTTGTGGATATCTGCATGAGTTTTCAAGTTCAAAGTCTAACTTTGAATAGCGATCTATCACCGTTATTTATCAGCGTTAAATGTGTGCATGCTGTTTAGTCAATTTTTGACATTATAGGATTTAATCTCCTAAATATCATCTATGCAGGTGTCAGAGTTATACAGAACAGGAAGAACCATCAGAAAGATGAACAGCCCATCTTCAGATGAACAGTACAGCAGGTATGGGATGGTCTGAACAGCAAAACTATTATTCTTAAATTCTCTCCTCCTTCTACTTAAAATATATTTCCTGATTCAGGTGTGTTGAGGTGGTGGAGAAATTCCTCAGTATTGATCTGGATGACCCTGAGCTGGATCCCGATTCTTACTTGAAAGACGAGGTGCTCCCAGCACTTGAAGAGGTGCTGTGATAACATCGAAATTGTACTGTGGGACTGTGGTTTGATTTTGTGGGAATTTAGGAGAAATTAATTTTAATTTCAAGGTTTCAACGTTCACAAACGCAAACATTTAAACCTGATGTTTTGAATTATATTATGCTTGCTTGTGTTCCGAAAGGGAAATTGAATTGTTGTTGTGTGATTCAATAAAAGAATCAGTTCGTAATATAAATTTGCTCATGATTTGAACATACTAGTCATGCTATATGTTTGTTTTTGCAGCGTTTAGCATTACTTTGTTGTAAACAGGCTTTTTAAAATTTATTTCATCACCTATTCACAGGAGCACTGCCACAGAATGGTGGTGCAGAAAACACAGTAAGTATTAACTCTCGAGGGGGCTGACTTGATTTCAGAGGACTGTTAATGAGTTTCCTCAAGTAATCAGTTGTCACAGCATTAGAAAGAAACAACAACTTGCTCAGAGTTTATCAAATCAATTAAGTTCTCAAGCCATCTGTCGCAAGAGATCCAAAAAAAGATCTGCTCTGGTAGGATTACCTTCTGTGTGGGAAACCGAGCAGATAGAGAACGCCCACCACTAAGACCTTAAATAACATCCACATAATTTATTGCAGAATCAAAAGCACTCAGTAGAGTGAAGTAGACCAGGCTTGTCAAAGGTAAAAAAAAAATAGGGATAGTTACTTGCTAGATTATTATATATATACTATTATAGTATTTATTCATGTTTTGACTTCTTTTGTATTTGATCTATATTTAGTTTTAATTTTAATGTAAATGTAGTTTTTTATATAGCTTTATTTTTATTTCAGTTACAGTTTTAGCAATTTTACTACTTCAACTAAAATATATTTATACAGTAATTTTCGATTAGGTTTTTTTTTTCCAGTTATGTTTTTCATGCAATATTTGTATTTTATATCAGCTTTATTTCAATTACGACTATTTTTTTTGTTTTAGTTAACAGTAACACCACTGTAGATTCGTGACACTTAATGCTACAACAGACTTGAGAGGTGTGAATTTAACCAATCTAACAAGTGCAAAATCCAGAAAACAGTCAGATTTGGCTACAAAGGTTGTGTGTTAGAGAGTCTACTACGGTGTATTTGTCACTTTCAGCCCTGGATAATTTGTACAAATTAATTCAAGCCATCTATTCAGCTTTCTGAGGTCTACTCAACTATGCTTAGGAGCGGTGCTGTTGTGATGAGATATGTGCTGAAGTTAATGAAATGCATCTACATCCACAAGTAATAGTTGTTATGCCATAATGAATGAATATACTGTCTGCTTGTGCCGTTAACTCTGTTGAGGAAACAAATGATTGTAATGGTTGTGCTCGGACAGAGCCTTCATTGTAGCTGCAATAAGTGCTATTATTTTGTCATAATGACAAAGCATGTGCATCGGCTAAATCAGCAAAACTGACACCATTAAGTTAAATCACTAAATATATCTGTGATGATGTAGCTCATTTTATACAACAGCTGATTGGGAACTCTTAGATACTTCATATGGATCGAAAACAATACCAAAAAACAACATCCATAATGAATAACAAGATATTTTATTAATTGTTTATAGTATAAAAATAGAGAAACACTTATGAATGCACTGCTCTCACAGTGTTTTGGGCATATTGCTGCACAGTTGAGTAAAATGGTCTGTTGGGTAATTTGAAAAGGTCTTTTGTGTGCTGACATTTAGATGAAATTTTTATTCAAATCAAAAATATAATTTAATGTGACTGAATCAACCTAAATTACACCAGCAAAAGTATTAAGTCAGATAGCTTGCTAAGATACAAATGTTGTTTTTTTGGCTCCGCAATTATTAAGAATGCAAAACTTTAAGTAGGGGTATAGCTGTTGCAATATATATCATAATATATAGACAGATTTTAGCAACCTTTCAGTCTGCCTGCAAAAAGACAGTGAAATGTCTGTAAAAACATTTTCAGCTCTGTATCATCTGCTTTTACTGGAAAAAAAGAGAGTGCCCAAAATAAGACATAATGTCTCTTGTCCATCACAACCTGACCCAAAAGTGCAGTTCATTTGACATTTGGATGATGTTATAAATGCTTTTTATATTTGTGTCAGATTTGTACACAGTAAGCCTCCCACTTTTCATTAAAAGCCATTTCAAAAGGTACTTTTGTTGACATTAATGGTCCATCACATGATTACTGCTATTCTGGAACAACAATTAAGTATTTCTGTTGTAATTTAAGGTGGATACTTGTCAAGTCAGAGCTCTTCATTTTTGCCACTTACTGTCAGTTTGTGAAGGGAGAAAATGACATTTGACATTTGCGGAGGCAGATGATGAAAGGGTCAGTCAGTCACTCAGGATTTAGTGTCTAGCTGAAGAACACGTAAGTGCTGGGGGTTGACAGAATAAGATAAATTCAGCATTTAAAGGGTTTTTTGAATGCTTCCTTCTTTCTTAATACTTTTTTTTTTCACCAGAACATTTCAAAATAGTGATCTGATTTATTTACTAGCAAAAAAGAAAGCTTTGAGTTGAAAACAATCTTATGATAATGCTGTATTGACACTGAAGTACTCAGTAATGCAAATTAACTACATATTACGCATAACTGACAAGAGTAAATCATTCCCACAGAGTTTTATGAGGTCAGTGTCAAACACCATGATAATCCCTCAGATCTCTTGTTGGACTTGGTAAGCAATTGTTTGCACCTTTTAATGAAGCCCCATCAGATAAGCTCTCAGTCCGTCACTTTACATGCATCAGTCCTGATCCCATTTTGTCCTTATGCATTAATCTCTCTAACTTGAGGTATAAAAACCACCGCTGCGATGCAGCAAGCCACAGAAGAGTTTGACTCTTGTGGTCACTGGCCAATATAAGCACTTCTTAGTAAATCTGGCACTTGCAGGGATGATCATGGTCTGCTTTGGCTTCACCTTTACTACAGCTTTGAACAGCCACTTCATCCTTTGACCAAATGCGATGCACGTTGAAGGTTTTATGGTGACACTTGTGAGTTGGTTGCTGCAACCCTTTTAGAGGTAAAAACCATCTCATATGACTATCAAGCCATGTCTTCAGTTGATTTATAATGTTAAAGTCTTGAATTTGTCCAATTCTCTCCTAGGATTAAAGTAACACTGGTCGCTTATAGCTACTGGCCATTGAAAGAAGATATGTGGTCTGTAAGTCCATGAGGAGCTTCAAATTAACTGCATGACATCCTTTGGATGGAGTTGACTTGGTTGGCCATGACTTGTATCACTGCATTTTCTGGCTGGTCTAGGTGAGCATCTTTTCATTTCAAACTTCTTTATTTTTTTCTTGGTTATGTAAGTGAGGTCTAGAAGATAAAAACGTAATGCAGCCTAGTGGTTAAAGTTTTGGGCTAGTCATTGAAAAGTCGAATGTTTAACAAGTCAATCAAAAAAGACACTTAACCTCCTGTTGCTCTAGATATGTCCATGATGTGTGCTGTGGGTTACTTTGGAGAAAAGCATCTGCTAAATGGCTGCTTGCTAAATGAGTGTTTTCTGAAGAAGCGTTATTATGGATTATGGACTGGCATTTATTGGCCAGAATTGAAGGTTTAATGTTAAAACCTCTTAATGATGAAATTGTTTCTTACAAACAGGCAGCTTTCCACTTCACAAAATGTTAATTGATGGACTGGAGTCATGTGGATTATTGTGATGTTTTTATCAGCTGTTTGGACTCTCATTCTGACGGCACCCATTCACTGCAGAGGATCCACTGGTGAGCAAGAGATGTAATGCTATTCAAATCTGTTCCAATGAAGAAACAAAATAAAGCAATAAGGGGCTTATTGCTTTTATAAAACGGTTATTCCATATATGTAGTAAGGTTTCACAGAATAAAACAGAGCAAATAAAGTGTAATAATATAAATAAAAACAGTATTCTTCCACCAAACAATGTAGTTCCTCAGAAACCGTTGGGGTTCCAACAAAGTGGCTGCCGAGCAACACAGAAGTAAACAAAGGTGTATGTTTGTAGTGTAATTTAAACAGCTTCGAACGCCTCAACCAATCAGAATCAAGGACCGGAACTATCCGTTTTATAACCATTTTTAGCAAATCTTTCTTTTCCTTGTGTATTGGTGCTGATTGTCTCTTCATATCTCTTCTTACAGGTGCATTTCTGAAATTCTGCAGTGCTTATGTGGACCATATTACTACACATTCATTCATTGGCCAATTTATAACTCATCTTCACTTATGGATGAATTTAATCATAGCAGTTGTTGTCCTTCAAACTGATCTGATTTGAGAACACTTTAAAACTTTATAATTCACTAGGGAAGGCAGAATGTAAACATATAGTTGCACTTACCACAGAGGAAAAGGATGCCAATACGCCTTACATGACTTGACAGGCCACAGCACAGCAGCAAGAACATGTTGTAGGTCCCTAATTTTATAAATCTGATTGCTGTCACCACAAGAAAAGAGATTAAGGTTTTCAGATTACAGGGAGAGGATGTGTCTTGTTGACAGCGGATTGGCTTTTTGGCTCCCTCTAGTGGTTTGTCTCAAATTGTTTACATGATGTGCATTACTTGGGATTTTAGCCAGTTTAGTATTCATTGTACATTTCTCGGTTTGAATTTGATATTCTGTGATAATCGTGTGTCCATGTCGTTTTAAACAGAAAGGCCACTTCGGATCTGGAATATGGTGTATTCGGAAAGAGAAAGTGAAGGAGGATGTTCTTATCAGCATTTTGAATCATAATGAATCAGCAGCAGTGAAATGAAACAGTGGATTTGTATTCCTTCTTCCACACTTCTGCTGTGAGTAATTTCGTTTTTGTGGCCGCTTTGATCCTGATAGCATGGCTCAGGATTTGGATTCTGGTCCAAAATCAGCATGAGCAACTTTGACTGCAAGAAGAGCCATAAGATTCATGCAGCCAAACGCAGTAATGAGATGCATCCAAATCTCATTCATATTACAGTAATGCAAAACACAGTGACATGTTATTGAAATGGTAAACGTCATGATAGTATTTGTTGTTCTGCCTTTGATTTGTGCAGAAATACAGTAAATATTTGCTGTATTACAGTAACAAGAATCATTATCTAAATAAAAAACACTCAAGTAAAACAATGACAATTTAGGAGAACATGCTTAATTGTCATCAAAATTGTGTTTTAAAGTAATTTTGTATTTGCTACAGTCTATTTGTTTACATTTACATATCAACCTTGCAGATTTGACCACTTTTCTCTTCATTAGGGAGATGCAAATATTCATTACAGTACATCCATATTCAACCCTTTTGTTTCTCTTCTGCTTTTCCATTTCTTTTTCCTGCTTCTCTCTGCCTTTTTTCGGTTTAGCACGTTCCCTTTGCAGTTGTCTTCTAATCGATAAGGTTTTTCTGCCTTGTATGTGCCTCTGTGTATGTGCGAGAGGGAGAGAAAGAGCCAGTGTGAATGTATGTATTGATATTTCAGGTAAATTGCATCGCTCTCTTACAACCCACTGAATTTTCTGAGACAGCTTGATGCTCATTGGAGACTGTAATACGTGTTCTAGTTAAATTAATGCGGGAGACTATGAGCCTGGACACATCACGCCTTATAGACAGACAAAAGACGAGACAATGCAAAGTTGTTTCCTCTAATCGTGGGATTTAAAACACAGACAGTGCTCTATCGGCATGCTTGTCTGTCACTATAATGCTAGTCACTATTGGCTTAATGCTGTGAAAAGAAGATCTTTCTCAGACTGATTGTGCACTACATATCATTCATTAGAAAATGGATTGTTCTGTCTCTGTTAAAAGCTGCATTCAAAGCTATTGTGAAACTCAGTATACTGTGACCGCACAGTTGAATGTTATATTAATGCACAAAGTAGCTGTGTTGCTTTGCAACCGTAAACAGCCTACACTTAGACTGTATTAATTGGTAAAAGAATATTTGGTAAAACTTTACTTGAAGGCTTTATATATAATGCATCATAAAAGTATTTTAATGCATTAATTATGCCTTGTAATTAAAATGGCACAGATTTAAGATGCAATATACAGAATCAATTAAAATCCAATACAGTGAGTTTAACATGCATGAGGGTGTTTTAAGGTTTTAGTGACCTAAAATAAGAGGCATTAACTTTCATTTAAAAATGATTGTCAAACAAAACCTTACTGGTTTTATAAATTTCTGAAAAACTATATTGTATATAAAGTTATTCATAAAGTACACTGTCATGCATTATATCTTGCCATAAATTATTGTAACCACAATTAAAATCCACTATAATATTTGCAGATTGCTTGTTAAATATGAAATTGGTTGTTTTGTAATATATTATACATTCTAAAGGTGTAATAATGAATAGATAAGTATTATAATGTATCATAACTATGGTTAAAAACATTCATGAGATCACACAGTGCATTATTAATTAGTTATAATAATTAAAGCATCACACATAATTTTAAAATCAATTCTGCGTAAAGGATTCAGGTAAAGTGTTTATGAACATTTTTATGGTTATTAATAAAAGTAATCAAAATATCTAAATAAAAATACATAAATTAACAAATGTATTTACATTGATATTTTTTATTTATCATATTGCTTTTGCCACCATTTTATAAACTCAATAAAGGACTCAAGACCTTGCTAAAACCTTAAAATACCCCTCCCACATGTTAAAATAACTATAATGCATGAATAGGTTATGTTGGAATTTAATTGATTCTGTACATATTTGCATGTTCAATCAGCAGTTTTATTTCAATTACACTTGCATGACTGTTCTAGACATTGGTGGCCTTTCTTAAATCTTTCATTGTCTTTGCAGAGGCATTGAACATCTCGCAGACTGTAACAGGATCATGACAGAGTAATGTGGACATGGGACAGAGAATGGAAGGTTGCAGCCCATTCTGCGTTTGGTTAATGAGAGGTAGGTGGTCTGTCAGAGAGGAGGAGGCGCCATCATGGCCATCATGGCCTTTAGCGTTTGGCAAAAAAATACTCTCATGTTTATTCATGTGGGCTTCTCGTGGAGCCCAGAGGAATAGGTGTGTTGCGCCATAATGAAACCAAGCTACAGGCACGCACGATATGCTCGAGTAGAACTTTAATTGCATTTGGCTTCCACTAATTTATCATTTCTAGATGAGCTTTTAGTTTTTTGTCCCTGTATAATCATTCTCAAGTTGGCTTTTGTGAATTTTTGAAATGTCTGATGTTTGAATCAACCAAAATGAGTCTTTGTTGTGGTTAAATTATTGCATTGTTTCATGGCAACAAGCTACAAACGTGGTACTCGCTATTCATAGTAATGATATGAGTCAGGTTGACTTCCAGAGGTAATGTAAACATGATTCATGTTTTTAGGCGATGAGACACAGGGCTGTAAATATATATTGGAATAACCAGCTCTGCATGTGTGTGAGACGGTCTATAGCAAGAGTCTGTGATAATAGGATTCATGTAGATGATGGGGTTTGTTTGTATGAGCTTTGCGCGGTGGGGGTTGATCCTCTTTGGATAAATCCGATGTCTTTGGCATCGTCTCGGAATCTCTTTGCTGCAGTGGGACAGCGGGACAGCTGTTACCAATGACCATAGGAAAAACATTGATTCCTTTTCTTTCTGTCGGGCTTTTGTCTGAGAAGGGATGGGAGGTTGCCAAAATCACTTTTAATTGGCTGAAGGTGCATATAAAGATTTCTTTGTCTAGACTAATAGTGGAGGCAATAGGACAATGCTCAGTGTAATCATCTCTGATAATTTCCCAAAATTAATTTCTGCCTTATATGGCAAAAAATAAATTATATATATATATATATATATATATATATATATATATATTTCCTTATTTAATTCCATAATTATCTGTCATTGCAAATTGTATTAACAGCATAACACTTTGAGTTGAATTGAAATGTGCATGTATAATATTAAATTATTACCTTTGAGTATAGGAAAAGGCATATATTGAAATTATTAAATGCTGTTGTGAATGAAAATTCAGGAGGAGCATGTTCATCTAATCCTGTCAATCACAAAGCAGTATAACAACAGCTTGTATCATTCTTCTGCTACCCCTCCACCATTCAAAATCCACCTTTATTTCTATTCATCTCTGTTATATATTCAGTAATTATGTAGTCAGGGGGAAGTCTATATACACATTGCTTGTATATAGATGTAGTGCAAGTAAAAAAGAGCATATTATCATCAGACATGTTTTCTGGGGTACTAGGACATGGCAGGGTTAAACAACTGACAAATTAAATTGAAATGTATATACTTATTTGTATGTATAAAGGAGTTATTTTGGATTAAACATGTTCAGAGGTATTCATCTTTTGGTATAACCTCCTGCTTCCTTTTTTTTCACAAAGTGTGCTATTTCTCTTGTGCATAATATGTCAACATTGTCAGATACAAAAATAATGTGTGCTGCCATGTCAAATATTTATTAAAAATATTGACAAATCTAGCATTCAGTGTTGACTTGGGAATGCAGGATGATTTCATACTTAACGTCAGCTCTGTTGATTGAAAAGATCTGAAAAAAAAATCTGGTTTGACAGATGATGGTGTTGATGACATAATCATATTATCACATATATTAAGCTATTTTGTTTCCCTGGTGTTTCTAGATAAAAAAAATATAGCTTTGATATTGTCAATATAAATATATAATATAATATATTATAATATAATAAATATTTGTTTTGATTTATCCTTTTTTTGTCAAGTCATATGTAGTAGTGATGTTTTTTAAGATACATGCGTTATTTGTGTTTTTCGTAAAGGGATAGTTCACCCAAAAATGAAAATTCTGTCATTAATTACTCACCCTCATGTCGTTCCAAACCCATAAGACCTTGGTTCATCTTCAGAACACCAATTAAGATATTTTTGATGAAATCCGAGAGCTTTAGACAGCAATGGAATTACCACATTTAAGGCCTAGAAAGAAAACAAAAATAATGAATTTATTCAACAGTTTCGACAATTAATAAATTTGTTCAATATTTTCTTCTCTTCTGTGTCAGAATTCGACACCCATAAGATGAACGAGGGTCTTTCGGGTTTGGAACGACATGAAGGTGAGTAATTAATGACAGAATTTTCATTTTTGGGTAAACTATCCCTTTAAATATAAGACAATATATATCTTGAATTTAAAATCGTTAAACATAAGATATAAGTTAATATGTTCATATAAATTCTAACAATATATTTCGATTTTCTTTCTCCAGGAACTGTCGGAAAGATGTCACGGTTAAGTTCAGCAGCACGCTGCTCATCTTATCAACAGAGTCAGAGATCCTCGTCTTTCATTTGGTAAAATCAAGACCTCACACTCAGAATGCATGAGCTCATGCCTCAGTGGACTTCACTCTCTATTTGTATCAATCACTCTTCAGAAAGGACAATTGAGAGCATTAGACTTTTTGTGCCACTGAGTTTCTGTAGGAATACCAATCACAAGCAAATCTCTGAGTGACATGTAGAAGGGAAACTTAGCGAAGCACACGTCAGCTTCAAAGTGTCTGTCTTTGCTCAAATTAGCTCACTGTCTTACTTTCCCAGCATCCATTGCATGTCCAAAAGGTTCCATTGACTGTTTTTTTCTTTGAAAATAATTGGTACCAACAGAGATCATTTTAAATGTATTTTAAGGAGAGATTCACAGAAGAACACTCGCAAATTTGAGGTCTGTCCCACAGGCTGTCATGTTACCAGTCACATTTTCACATTTTCCCTTACAAGTTTCAGTAAGTCAGCAAGACCGATTCATCTTGCAGAAATGATCAAGCCAGCACTGGTGGAAGGCTACATTTGCATTCCTTCCAACAATTATTTCACTGTTTTTGCTCCTGAGACTCCTGCACCAGTGAGAAACCCACATTCATCCATATCAATTAGCCGCGGGTCTGTCACGGCTGTTTACACGGCCAGTGTAGCATCACCGCATAAACTAATGAAGTGACCATCTGGATCTAGGAGACCCGCGAGGAGGTTCTGGAACACCAGCAGTCATGAACTGGAAGAATAGCTTGTTTCAACAAACAAATTTTTGCTTCGGTTAAGCCAACCGGAATATACTGAAACACTTTACTGCATGATCAGACAACACAGAAGAAACTATCTTGGAATAAGCTACCAGAGTGTCCCTGTCCATCTCCAGCTGATAACCTTTAACACTTATTAAAATGCACAGTGAGTTATGTACATTTGTATCTTAAAAAGGCATTCAGTTTAATGATGGCACGCTCACTTCAACATCAACTGCTGACAAAAAGGTCAGTGGAATCCAATGTTACAGCAGATGGTTAAAGAAATAAACAATTTACATTAAAGATTTGTGATTTTATTGATAATTGAAGATAAAGCTACCATTTTTAGTTTTTCCCAGTTCTCACATGTCCAGGTGACGGTTTCCATTACTTGACTTGCTGAGTACAGATTACTAGTAATTAAAAACATGTATGTAAAGCTATTGAAGCAATGAATATTGCATGACTTTCTTTCAGTTTAAATCCTCAAGCCCTGTAGCCTCTAGAGACCAGAGTCCATCCATGTCCAGTAATTGAATCATGTCTTTGCTTAACAATGTAAAAGCCATTCGAATCTCATGATTTTATTTATTTACAGGCGGTTGTAATAATTGAATGAGGATTTTAGTAGCATTATGACTATGATTGTATTCTGATAGACGTCATGTATAGGCTGAATACAATGTATAGGCCTATACTACATTTTTATTGACTTTTTATTTCTAAGTTTGACTAAATGTTTATTTCAATTTTTTAGGCATGTGAGGCGAAAGGACTCGGAGATGACTTCTTTGCACAGAAATGCATTTGACATTCTGCCAAAATTGATCTGAGCCATTGACTGGTGATTAGCGTTTCCACCTCGGGACACTCCTGCAAAACTCCACTTATTGTTAAATTATTTGTTTACATTAGGGTTAAGTTTATCTTGAGTTATTGTTCTCCCTATAGAATCTGCATCTAAGCAGCAAATATACTGTGACTTTTTAATGCCGCACAGAGCTGATTTGAATATACTTACACATAAATTGTGGGAAACAATGTGTCATATGCTAAATTTTAAACAAAAACAATAACCGTGTGAAGACATAATAGGAGAAGACTTTGCCAGTTAAAGATGTGCACTGCTTGTAGTGTGTATTAATTTTTAAAAATTAATCGGTCCATCATTAATTATTACTTATATAAAGTAATCTAAAAGGGAGTGATGCAGCATTGTAATATTGTCTACACAGACCATGTAATTTTAATCTAATCTAATCTGAGCAAGATTCCCTTCAAACAGGCTCTTCTGCAATAACACACAGCATTACAGACCTATAAAACCCATGAAGGACATCAAACAGTGATTTTGACCCGAATGGAGATGCGTTAGAAGTGCCACCTGTGCCCAGTTCCAAAGGTCAACGTTAGGGGGGCAACCTTGTCAATCAAACCCCAGGACCACCCTTAACCGAAACAGGAGATGAATTTCACATGTATATTTTAAGATGTGCATTTAGGATGTGACATGTTTGAGTACAGCTTTTGGGAGTCCAAATACTGATGTGTGCTTATCTTTATATCAAGCCTGAGATTATATTTAGCTACCCGACGTTTAGATATCATGGACAACATTGTTAAAATGCTAATAGAGATCTCTGGTATTTGACATGCCATTAATAATCGGCATGGTGACCTTTTCAAATTCGGCTTGTTCCTACTGCCTCATATGCACTGACTCAGACCACTGGAGCATTTAAAAGCAGCAGTGGTGTTATAGATGTGTGAATAACAATATATGAGGTCTCGAAATTGTTTTTAGATGTCCAACTGAGCAAAGCGAGAAAATTGCCTTACTCTTTTGTCGGCTGATCACTCCTGCTGTTTTAAAAATGTGAACATCTGTGTAGGGCAAAATTCAGAATTCAAAAAATTCTCTCTCTTTTAATTTATGAGATCCATCCATCATTCTAACATTCCATTGTCCGTCCATCCATCCATTAGGCCTTCAAATCATTTTCAAAATCTTCAAAAGGTGTCACACCCATATTTGTATATTGTATTATATTTGTTTGTTTTCAGGGCTGGCCTTTGTACAGGCCAATAAATGACTACTCTTTATTTCTTTATAAACCTCCCTTTGTGTATAGGAATAGAACAAGACCCTCCCCAGACATTGGCAACAAAGTTGAGTTCATACTATATTCTAGTATTGTTAAGATTTGTCTTCAGAGGTTTATTAGTTGAAGTTGTCCACATATTTTTAGTCATGTTGTGTTCAATTGGGAAAAGTTGAATATTTATGTTATTCATGTTGTTTTGGCCCCATGAATAGATAAACTCTGCAGTGGAATATGATCAATCATGCAAGAAATATGTTGTGGAGAGACGCTAAAAAGTGAGTTTCAAAGTATATTCCCTTTCTCATTCAGAGCATTAAGTTTGTAAATTTCCACATCAAAGATGCCCGAAAGCAACCGTATACTCTCCAAAGACAGTGTGAACTTGAATGACAGACACCATCAAATTTAGTGCCTGGAATGCAACTCCTCAAAAAATAATTGTCTTTTGATAATTGTTATTGTGTCAGAAAAACAGATCATTTGCCTTTAAAAAAGAAAATTTTGTGATTGTTTATTCACTCTCATGTGACTTGAAACTCATGACTTTTCCCCCCATAGAGCACCAAAACTTATGCAAATACCAGAGCTGCTTTTTTTTTTTTTTACAATGAAAATGTATGTTTTAATAAACTTGGTTTATTAAAAATATCACATGTTGGGTTGGGTTTTGAACTCTGGTGCCCTTGCATGCTAAATAAAAACTATAGACACTAACACATCTCACACCTTATGTTAGGAATTAATGTTTTTTTTCCTCTCTTTTGTAATGTCATATCTCATAGGGCATCAGCTGAGCCAGGACTGCCACGGATGCCCACCTGAAGAAAGTAGGTAAAAAAAACAATGATATCCAAGTGCTAGTTGAATGGCAATGCAGCACTTAGCTATGAAAATTGCATGATACTTTCACATTAAATACTGCTCCATTCATTCGAATATGACCGCAGTGACTAGGAAATAATCATGTATTGGGACTAAATAAAAAGACAATTAGGCTGCAATAGACCTCTCCCCCCAAATTAAGGATTTATAGCTTATTTAACCAGATACAATTTTATGGAGTCTGGTGCGATGGCTCCGTTAGCTGTGCTGGAAATGCAAAGGATCATTAAGTTTTAAGAAGTGGCTATCATCATTAAACCCATGAAATTCATTAAAGAGAGTGAAGCTTCAATCTGGCCTCCCCCAGTCCGGCACAACAACATCAGGGCCATTTTCAGGTCGAGCATGGTGGTTGCCATGCATCCTTGAATCTTATGCCCCTTTTAAGGCCATTTTCTCAATTAACTTTAATGGTCAATTGTGTCCGTTCATGCTTGTGTCCCCCACAAGTCCATCTCGCACATTGTCTTTGCTCACCTTCTCAAGTGTCAGCTGTTTAAACTGATTGCCCATCCAGCCAGTTAACCTTCCTCGGCGATGAGAGCTATAATTGGTTTACTATAGAAATGGAAGGGGATAATCCTTCTGTTTGATTAATGCTCGTCTAATCAATTGGTGTCTGGCAAAACCGCCCCTCTGGTCACATTTTGCAAAAAGGAACAGCTGGTTTTTCAAAAGGTCAGACTGATGCAGGGCAGACGGTGTCACCCAGAATGATAGATCGAGCAGCGGACGTCAAACCACTCAATGATTTGTAAGAGGATTTTGGCACGTTTGCTGTTTTTTGATCCCATTCACGTTTCTGGGTAGGCCGGTGTTTTGCCACCCAATATTATAGCAATCTACACAACAACACTCCTGCCATTCAGCTTTATACATGGTGCAATTCAAGTAGTAATTTGCTTTATATTTTATATGTTTTCTACAGATTACAATACATAAAACAGTTTTTTAGGGAGTAATAGATTAAGCTTCATGAAATGTCTGTTGGTGTCTATCAGATCTTTCTGAACTAGAATATGGGCTTGGTTGTCTTTAAAGTTTGCTTTGAGAAATCTAATTTGATCGTAATAGACTCTGATGGTATCATGTTATTAAGCTAACTGTGTATGATATTGTATATTTTATTTATTTTATGTGTTCTATTTTATATTATCTCATCTCATATTATTTTTATAATTAATATTTGATATTTTTTGTACACAGAGTTTTTCTCAATGCATGCTGACATTTTCTTCTCCTTGATGGATGCATGCTGCCTAGGAATATGGCCAAAAACAGGTATCTTGTAATTTTTGTGTCTTAAATGCCCTAAAATAGGTGGGCTGATCACTAGATTTTGGAACATATAGCTTTAGTCATGATGAATCTAAACTGAACTGCTCATTGGTGTCACGTTAAATTTGATACTACCATGTAGAAGTTTGTGGTCGGTACGTTTTTTTTTTTTCTTTTCTTTTTTAATTTTTTGAAAAAATTCTGTAATGCTCACCAAGGCTGCATTTATTTAATCAAAAATTTCCTTTTCTTTTTTAATATATTTTCAAATGTTATTTTTATTATTATTATTATAAATGTTGAAAACAGTTAATATTTTATAGTATCTGCTTAGTATATTTGTGGAAACTGTGATAGTTTTTTTTTTTGAGGATTAGAATAAAGAAAAAACAAAAACAAACTTTGTTTGACATCGTTTATTTGACAGAAATCTTTTGTAACATTATAAATATCTTTACTGACAATTTTTATTGAATTTAATGCATCCTTTCTAAATAACTGTATTCATTTATAAATCATATTTACCTGAAACCCTTGTGGTGTATGTACTGTATTAATATGGTTTAGCAGTTTAGCTGCTTATTTCTTTGTTTGAAACCTCACTAAAGTGACTTGTTTATTCTCTTTTGTAGCATGCAATTAAATATTCTCATGCCACCAGTTCCTTTTGTGTAGTTTCCAAGACTTCAATGGAATTTGCATCACATGACCAACCGTCTGCTTGTATGCTAATGATCATTGATATAACCCCTCCCTTACCCTGACCTTTGTCCAATGGTGTATCCCACATATTGACTAGCAGTCTCATGAATTTGTCTTTGTTTTAAAAGCAAATGAGCAGTTTCGTTCAGATTCATATCTCAAGGCATTTATCTCTTTCATTTTTTACTCTTAAAGAAAGAGTGGCCCTCAAGCACAAATCACCCACCATTTTTCACGTGTCTTCTCATCTATCTTTCTAGAGCTTCTTATTGTTGGCGTGTAAATCAAAAGCGGCGTCCATTTAAGAAGTACGACCACAGTCATTCTTCTTACACAATGCCAGAACAAACTTGAAATATATAGACCGTTTTTATAGATCTTGGAGAAAATCCTCAGTGAACCGTTCCTCATTTCACTGTTGGGTGATCAGCCGTGATGTGAAACATTACATTTTTTCATTGATTAGTTATTGATTACGATCCTCAGCCTGTAAAATGAAACCGAGTGCGGCACTGCAGATGCTACAGTTCTTTTAAATCCTGGATTAGTCTTAGCCTGTGTTATATGAGTTGGCTTTCGATATTACCCAGAGGATATTGACAGCTTACTTACAGCTGCAAATAATCGACCATTGAACACCCAAACAATGCTAAGCGTAGCCCATTATTAGAAAAATACAAGCATTCAGCTTCAGACGTGAATTCACCCTACACAAATACCCAACAATAGTTCTCTATCCTCTTACTATCCATACTGGATTAATGTCGCATTCAGGAAAAGGATACAGTGTGATCTGTTTCAATCCTAACACTGCAAGGCTCGTAACTCGGCACTCTGCATTGAACCCCAGTCTGCTTTCCGGCAGAAAAAGGGCTTTGACTTCAGGAATTAAAGCTGTGGAGGGGGCGGAATGGGTGCAGACGGGACCCTCTTCAAAGACTTCCATTTCCAAGATTCTGCTAAATTCTGGCTCCTCTAAAGAGTCCTTTAATTCTCTCTTTCTCTCAAGTCTACTCTCCTACAGTTGGTATGAGCTTTGCGTTAGACTATCTTCTTGGATCTTGTTTGCCAATGGTTTGCCAAAGTAGGGTTGGACTGATACCAACATTTCGGCTTCAGTACGATACAAGCCTTTGGTCTCAGTAAGAATAATAAATTAATACCTTAGGCAAAAAATAAACAGCTTTCAATATAAATATTTTGCTATTAATCTTTAATAGTGTTTGTAATATTAATATTTAATATTTTTAAAGTTACATATTTATATTATTTATTTTATTTTGTCTATATATATATATATATATATATATAGAGAGAGAAATTTTTTGTAAGTTACATAATTGTATTATTTATTTTATTTTGTCTGTGTGTGTATATATATAGTGGTGTGAAAAAGTGTTGGCCCCCTTCCTGATTTCTTCTTTTTTTGCATGTACCGTGACATATATATATATATATATATATATATAATTTATGTATTCTTGCAGCTCAAATAGAGCATGGTGCTTGCAACGCAAAGGTCATGGGTTAAATTTCCAGGGAATGCATTAACTAATAAATAATATATGCCTTGAATGCACTTGAATGCAATGTTAAGTCTCTTTGGATAAAAGTATCTGGTAAATGCATAAATGTACATTTATTTAGTTGTTTTTAAATGTAATTTATTATCTATTATCTGTTATCTTTATAGGCTGATTTTCTGTACCAAAACCATAAATAACTCATGCTTTCTGGCTTTATCTACAGTGACTTTATCTACAGTTTTATTTCTTTTAATAATTCCAAACGTTATTCATAGCTACCTATTTCACACCCAGCACTTTTAATTCCGTTCATAAATTCATTCATTGGATCAATAGCCACTGTGAATCATTCGATTATTTGGATTGAAATGCTACAGTAAAGCAGCTACAGGCCGGTATAAGCAGCTTTATCGGCTTTATCCTGCACAATCAATTTTCTCTTGACCAGGCATGAGGAATATATATGACTTTTCAATAATTCATTATGTTATGCAGCTTGAAAGCAGGAGAGCAAAGATTCGGCCAAGTATGTATACAGAACAAGATGTGTGGCAGGCAATTAATATCAATTACAGTAAGCAAGGTCACTAGAATGAACACAGTTAATGTGAAATAAACTCACTTCACACTTCACTGAGACTCACTGGCTCTAATGATAAAAGTGAACGAATACATTTGACGTGTGACTGGTGCGGTAACTGCTTAAAGGGATAGTTCACCCAAAAATGAAAACTTTTACTTATTTACTCATTCGTGTTGTTTTAAAACCTGTAGCCCTTGAGCAAAATCAATCAAAAGACTTATCATATAGCCTACAAACCTTATAGACTGCTTTTATGAATCTTTAAAGGAATAGTTTACACCAAAATCTTCTTCAAATTTACTCTCCCCCCATGGCATCCAATATGTAAATGAGTGTGTTTCTTCAGAAACATCAGAAGAATGAGAGTCCAAACAGCTGATTAAAAACATCACAATAATCCACAAGTAATCCACACCACTCCAGTCCATCATAACATCTTGAGAAATAAAAAGTGGCATGTTTGTTAGAAACAGCCATCATTAAGGCATTTAAACTCGAAACCATTGCTTCCGGCTAAAATATGAGTCCACTGCCCATTGCATTCTCCAGTGTAGAAGTCATCTCATCTGAATCAGGAGAGAAATATGCACTCATCAAACACCATTTAAAAGTGAAAGCGGTCCAAAACAGTTCTAAACAAACATGATGTGAGAGGACTACAGGGTATAGACTTTTCCACTAGAGCAGTGTTTCTCAACCCTGGTCCTGGGTGCCCCCCAGCACTGCACATTTTGTGTGTCTCCCTAATCAAACACACCTGATTCAACTCATTAGCTCATTAAAAGAAACTCCAGGACCTGAAATGGGTGTCAGATAAGGGAGACATACAAAATGTGCAGTGTTGGGGGTCGCTCAGGACCAGGGTTGAGAAACACTGCACTAGAGGAAGCGTTATTATGAATTTTGCACTGTATTTTAGCTAGAAGCAATAGTTTAAAGTTAAGATGCCTTAAAGGTCAATTTGTTTATTACAAACATGCAGTTTTTCACTTCACAAGATGTTAACAGATGGACTGGAGTCTTACTGGATTATTGGATTATTGTGATGTTTTTTCAGCTTTTTGGACTCTGTTGGCACCCATTCATTGCAGAGGAACCATTGGAGAACAAGTGATGTAGTGCTAGATTTTCTATCTGTTCTGATGAAGAAAAACAACATGGGAGTAAGTAAATAATTTTTTGAAGTAACTGTTCCTTCAAGACCATTTTTATTTGAAATAAACAAGGTGACATTCAAATCTTATGAATGAAACCTCATGTAGTAGGATATGCTCTAAGAAAAAAAACTTTTATTCCTAGTTTCCTTGGGAATAATTGGCAGTTTTTTGTTTTGTTTTTGAGTTTAGCACCAAAAACCAAGAGATTTTTATTATTTAATAGAAAGAACCAAAGCAGCCTCATGTCACTGATTTTTTTCACACATGTACTCCACCCTCTCAGGGACAGTAAACAGTAAATGAATTTGCTTTGTACACCTCTTTTGATAAGCGCGTACAATAGATGGGCAGTGGAGTGGACCACGCAGTGTTATGTAATCAATATCACTGGTCATTTGGAACTAAAGGGGCTGCCAAGCTGCTGACTGAAGCACTGTTTACACGGTTCCTTCCCCCTTCCTCAGGATGCCGCCACCAGAGAAGAAAGAGACGACGGAGCAAATAAAGGACTAATCTTTGTGGGCCAATGGTGCGGTTTAATCCGAGCCAGTCCGAGTTGATTGAGGATGCTTGCAAAAGCACCTAAGCCCATGAGCCATGTCACAGCCCGCCAAGGTCACGGCAAAGTCGCTTATCTCTGTAAATCAAAACTGTCGGCGTGAACAATGGGGGACAATTTCAATTAAAGCGTGTTCGGGGACCACAGAAACACTGAGGAACAAACTAAACGACTTTGCGCTCAGAGTATTGCAGTTCAGAAGTCCAGGCCAGGCCAATTAAAGAATCAAAAGAGGTTTTGATTTACAAATGTGCCACTGGAAGACAAAACCTTTAAGTGTTACACTTTGTTTAACTGACTAATAAGTGTACATTGTAAATATTATTTTATGCATTTATTTTTATTTATTTTTGAAGTATTTATTTTTTTAAATACACAAAGATGATTTGTTTGGAACATTTTACTATTTTATTGGAGTATGTTTATTGGATCATTGGAGTACATTTTACTATTTTAGTTTTTCTAATTCAAAATTTTACATTTGATTTAACGGGTTGCTTGCCATTTCTTTGTAACTGTATGTTAAAGTTACTATCAATCAGTTTCGGAGTAAAAATTGCTAGTATTTTGCTAGTAAAAATAAAAAATAAAAATACAAAGAAACAGCAATACATTGAATTAAATGTGAAATTTTTACAGTGTACATTTAAAATGGCAAAATCATTTCTCAAGGCCAGATTGTATTCCTTCTCATAGTGATATCAGGTTTGCCACACCGCATATCCAAATGCCCACGCCAGGATGGCATCCTAATAATGCCAATGTTTCTGGCAACTTTGCAGAACATTAGCATCGTGGTGGTGAGTTCTGCACCAGAAAATGTAAAAATGTAGTTTAATTATCAGCTGGCACTATAACCTGCCAGTTTTGTGTTTTGTGAAACTAGCAATTATTTACAACTACCATGTTTTACTGGCAAAATGAACATTAATTTTAATATTTTGAGCCGGAAAGCATTACTTACGTTAAAATTAATGCTATTTGGCTCAGAGGTTCAAACCTTTGTTGTTTGTTCAAAGGTGTCGTCTCAGGCAGAGTGATGCGCTCCAGTCTACTGGAGGGGAACGTCAGCGTTTTCGCACTTATCTTTTAATCAGGTTTGCCTAAAACCTAATTGGAAAAATAATAGGGCCTCAATTTATTTAATGCAGACCTCAGCATAACTCAAGACACGCAGAGGTAACAATCTGTATTTGACCCATATCGCGGAACTGATTCAAATGAGAATGTTATGCAAATTAGAATAAAAATAGAATTGGTTTCAAATGATCAAATTGTGTATGCTAAAATACAAAAATCATTTGTTTTAAGTTTGAATAGTGCTTCAAAAAGACAAGATAATCCGATACCTGTTGTGTGACTCGCACTTAAATCTTTTGTTGGTGTTTAAAGCCACATCACCTCCTGTGTCACAAGATTTTTGTGTTGAGAATTTGCTTGATCTAAATGGTAAGTGCTTGTAATTAATTCAGATGATTTCTTTGCGATTGCCTCATGCGTGAATTATCTCGGTTTGAGTTCTGTTGAATGCCTGCCAGGAGACGGATGGAAAGAACAAATTGAAAGCTCAAAGAAACAGAATCATTAGTGTTTGCAAGCCAGCACAGCATTGATTTCCCTCAAACATTTCAATTTGGGTTTGTTCTAAACATCTAGCTGCAAGTATTCAAATTCAAAATATAGTGAACAAAGACCTGTAGGCTGCTTTTATAGTGCTTTTATGACCTTTTTGGAGTTTAACAGATTGATCCCTCTCTAATATCATCATTTTTTTCTATCTTCCACAGAAAAATAACAGCATAAAGGCTTTGAACGACATGATGGTGAGTAAATAATGACAGGATTTTTAATGTTAGGTGTGAGTATTCCTTTTTAAAATTCCAACTGACATTTAATAGAATGTTCAGCATATTTGATGGAAATTACATCACTGCAGTATTTAAATACTTAATTCTGATTGGTCTTTTTGGATTGGTACCTGTCATGCACAGTCAACCAAACAACAACAATATGTCCTGAATGTCATGACAAAAGCAAATAATTCTATGCATTTTCAAAGCCTAAAACCTCAGCTTAGGTAAAACCGTATCCTTAATTCTTTTGGTATTGGTATACAGTAATTTCCTTTAGCTAGTTGTATTATTAAACAAAGTTTCTGCATCTTAAAAAAGTTGCCTATAAATATTCCATTTCAAAACTATTGGAACATTCATTGGTGATTAAATGTGTATTAGTCCAGTGTTTATAAATGTGAAATTATTTCAGTTATTGAGCACTTTACCTTGAGTTAGTCCTTGTGACATCCGATCCTTATACTTTTAGTCAAGTTAAATCATTCTACACGTCTAAGTTCTGAAAAGCACATTAAATCTCACACCCATTGAAGTCTATTAAATAATGGATTTCATCACCAACCAGCCACTTTTTTTCCTTATGTTCTCTTGTTTTCTCAAATGGGCTCTTGCGATCGGAAACGCAGACTCGGCGGTGTCAAGCAAACCTCTGAACCTCAGTCGGCGAGAGCAGCGGATGGGCCATGGGACGAAGGATTAAAAGACTCTTCCTGACAAGAGGAACTCTCACGTAGGCCGGCACACGATGAGTCATTCGTAGCCTAGGGCAGCTTCTCGTTTGTGGTTTGGCTGATTGAAGAGGAAAGACACGAACTAACAACTGATCTGAAATCCATCAGTAGTTCTGACCGCAATGAAATCTTTTCCAAAGTTTAGATGGGTCTTGATGGTGAAGTTTTCCGACCTTCACATGACAGCCGACAGCTGCATAATGCACTGTCTGGACTTAATGTACATTTGAATCCTTAGGTCCCTACAATTCATAACATGCAATTAATGATTCACCCACAGATTAAAATTCTGTTGTAAATTATAATCTAGTTACTCTCATGCTATTCCAAACCTGGATTGTTTTTCTTTTCCCTTTGACCTCAAAAGGAGATGATTAGCAGAATAATTGCACAACAAAAGTGAAAGGCTACTAGGGTAATATGCTAAAATGGACTAGTTTGTATGTATGGAAGCCTGTTTCCGACTCAAGATTAAAAAAAATGTATAGACTTTTTACTTGCAATTCCTATGAAAGATTGTTTTCGCCACAGAATAAAAAAAAAGATAATTGCAACTTTTTATCTCACAATTCTGATTTTTTTTCTCAGAATTGCGAGATATAAATTTGCAATTGCGAGGTATAAATTCAGAATTGCGGGATATAAACTCGCAATTGTGAGAAAAAGACTCAGAAATTCAGGAAAAATTGTGAATTTTTTCTTGCAAATCTGAGTTTTCATTTCATAGTTCTAAATTTTTCTCTACATTTTGCACTTCGGTTTTTGGTTTCTGCCTTGGAATTAAAAATAAAAAGATAATTGGGACTTTTTATCTCCTAATCTTTTTTCTCGCAATTGCGAGTTTTAATCTCACATTTCTGACTTTTCTTCTTAAAATTGCAAGTTTATAACTCACAATTCTGAGATTATGTCTTGCAATTTTAAGTTGATATTTTTCTCATAATTACTAGTTTATACCTCACAATTCTGATTTTCTATCTCGCAATTCTGCCTTTTTCTCAGAATTCAATATGAACTCAGAATTGCGAGACATAAACTGGAAACTTGCGAGATATGGAAACAAGCTTCCATACTTATACATATTTGCTAGTTGTTTTGTTAATCAAAATGTAATTGATTTAGTTTGAAAGTCGTCCATTCTGCCATTGCTTCAATTTGTCACTTTGTGGTCGATTATGAAACAATGCAAGGTTCTAAAATTCTCAGTCTGTGTATTTTGATTATATCAAAATGTATTTACAAGAAAATTGTGTGACTTTGTAGCCTATTATAAAAATAAACAATTATATTGAATAGATACCTCCAGAAGGCCATTTCACAGTGTGTGAAATCAATGTTGCAACACAATAAATGCATTGTGGTGACTAATTCCTTTGATTTGTATTTGGCTAAGAGGTTTTTTTGCCAGTGGGGACGGACGTCTTAATTGGAGAGGATATGGAATTGTACAGCTGTGAAGACGATGACACGGGCCTCTTCCTCTCCGGTTTGCCTGCAGGGTTCTAGATGATTTAATTCATTTGCAAGTTGGCTGCTGATTTGTATTTGGCTAAGAGGTTTTTTTGCCAGTGGGGACGGACGTCTTAATTGGAGAGGATATGGAATTGTACAGCTGTGAAGATGATGACACGGGCCTCTTCCTCTCCGGTTTGCCTGCAGGGTAGATGATTTAATTCATTTGCAAGTTGGCTGCTGCATTCATGCGGTCCTCCTGTGATGTTTCATTATGTTCTCAAACAGAAGAGCTCTTTGGTATGGAAATAACTTTTCAAATGGGAAAGAAAATCTCTCTCTTTCTGCCTCCAACACACACTATACATGCAAATGAAACATGAAACCTAAAAAACAGTGACGTGTTTTTTGTTATATTTTTGGAGAAGCTTTCAGAAGTCGTGCTCAGGTGAAAGTAAGACACAGGATACTCTCTCAAGCTGCAGCTGAAGGATTTTCCCAAGCAAACTAATTAAAGTAGTAGGTCAGCAAGACACATTTGACCTGCAGTTTGAAGACAAAACTGAACACAATAATAAAAAAAAACATCATAAATATTCAAAAGTTTGTGTTAAGTAAACCATACCATGCTGTTTTTCATGAGCCCAACAAATTGTGTGGAAGGTATTTTCTGACTGACTTAATTCAATTAAATAATAAAATTGAAAAAATAAATAAATAAATACTGTCAGTACTGAAAGGTACCCCGAAAGAAATGCCTAAATGAAAAATAATTTAGATTTTTAAATATGATAAAAATCTAATATTTTACAGTCCATTTACTTTTTATTTTAATTCTGACCGTTTTGCAGGGAGATTTATTAATGAAAATTAAATAGCAAATCAATTGCATTTATTTATTTAGCTGTTTACAATGTTCAATTATTTTATTTTTAATTTTGGCACATCCTTTGTGGACACGTTTCAGTAATGAAATAGTTATTGGGTTTTTGATTCCATTTATATCTTTTGATTATTGGAATATTTACAATTGGAAAGAAATGACTTATATTTATTTAATTTTTCATCACACAAAGCTATTATATAACTTCAGAAGACCTGCAATATTGCACATGAGTCATATAAACTACTTATGGCGTCTTTTTAATTTATTTTTTGTCAATTTTCTCAACAGCCTCCATCCCTGCTCATTTTCTCTGCCAGAACATTCTGCTCCAAATCTATTGTCTTATATGAAAGAAAGAGAAAACATGTTTGGAACGACATGAGGGTGAGTAATCGGCGAATTTATTAACTATATTAATTTAACAAACCTTCACTTCATTTGCATAGTACATGATGATTAGATTAAACCAAAATTGTGTGATGTCATAATGTATCTTAAAATCATCAAGATCTATAACGTTACCTATATCAACACCATTTTGATCTTTAAGTATATCCGCACATGTCAAGCGCTTGCTATACGATATAATCCCCGTTTGATGAACGAAGATGAAACTGTGCCGTTTATCATAACGTTTCTTTCCCAGCATGCCTCCAGATCTCACACTTTCAACGGCGTACATTACAGACAGAGCCCATCTGCTGAGGTCAAACCTAGAGTCACAGCGCAGAAAGCTGATGAGAGAATAAATTTGTCCCAGTGGGAAAAACAGAACCGCGTATGTGTGTGTGCATGAGTAGCCTATATACAGACCCTGAGGTGGGAATGCAGGTACACGATACTGCCGAGAGTCAAGACGCCCAGGAGTGAACCCAGCTCCACGGCGGTCTTATTGATGATGTTGCCACAGAAACCAGGGTCGAAGGGCTCAAGTACACACACAAAAGCACATCTGTGTTCACCTGCACACACACACACGCAGTCATTGTTATTCTCAGGCACTCTCGATTGTCTGCAAAAGGGTTAGTGCTTTTAAACAAGAAGCAGGTTTTTTGAAGAATCCATTTAGATTTGAAAAGAAAGAAAAAACCTGAAAGAGACCTGAAATGAGGGGTCAGGTTTTTGTGCCCGGCGAATACATTTATAGCACTTGCGGTTGTGAGATAGACGATCGCTCCCCGCAGTCTAAAACAGAGGGCTGTATGTAGCGCCGGGCTGAACATGAAAGTCCTGGTGGAGAGCTCTCTAAGACTCATCCCGCCCGAAGCTAAAACCTGTCTCAGATATTCCAGCTTTGAGTCCCCCATGAGCCCCTTTTCATGTTGGTGCAGCTAACTAAGAGCCCCATAACCCACAGAAGGAAGTGTTAAGCTTCCAGCGCGAGAGGGGCTGGGAAAGAAACACCTTATCAATCACGTCGCCGCTGTACCAGCTCTGGATGTAACACGCTATCAGGGGTTTAAAACTTTACAGGTCGTCCAGAAACTAGAATTGCTGTAAGGCGCACTTGAGATGGCTGGAAGCTTCATTGTTTTTTGGTGTTATATTGGGCAGGTTTGTCTCCCAGTGTCCTAGGTTCACGTGAGTGCCCACAAAGAAGTCTAGAATGAAAAATAGAATAATTTTTACTGTGCATTTTTATTTGAATTCTGGCAGAGATTGTAGCGAATTTTTTTTTATGTCAAATAATCATTGGCATTTTGTTTTTAATTTTGACACATACTTTGTAGTCTCTTATCAATAATCAAATGATCAGGTTTCATTTTTAGCATTTAATTATTATTTTTTATTTACAGCGGGCAGAAATAGCAATTTAAAGCAATGTTCTTAGTCTCTTAGGTACATGAGGGCCGTTCCTTCTCTAGCCAATTTTAAATCGTCCCATAAATCTTAGCTTTACACTTTTAAATGAAATAAAATAATCTTCTCTTTTTTCACTTTAAATTGTTTTTGTTTTTTTTTTGTTTTTTTCTATGTTTTTATTAAATCAATCTGAAAGCACTTTTGGATCAACTTCTGTTCTGGTTAAATGTGTTTTGAGCTTAGATTTGAAGATTTGAAATTTTAGATTTGAAATGATCAAAATATTACAAAATAAAATAAAAAAATAATAATAAAATAAAAAAGTAATAATAAAATACTATGAGTGAGGGTCTGATTAGTGACCTAGAATTTCTTATTCATTATTCATGTTATACCCCTGCAAATCATTCAACTTTCCGAATCAGTCAAATTTATTGAAGCTATTTACAGGTTGAAATAAAAAAAAAATAAATAAAATAAAATAAAATAAAATATGGGATGTGTATATATAATAAACCTAGAAATTTAGCATAATCTTAAATATTTCTTAATCATTTTGTCATATTTTCTCCCCCTTTTTTCTGAATTAGTCAATTTTACTTTGTTTATTTACAGGTTAAAATAAAATAAATAAAAATAAATAATGAATAATAATAAAGTACTAAGGTTGGACACAACAAAATTATGTTCCAAATCAATTGGTTTTACTTTGTTCATTTACAGGTTAAAATATAAAGAAAATCCTAGAGGTCTCAGACTTCTGGACGGTACTTGTACTTCGCTGCTGATCTGAAAGAACATACTTTTGAACAAGTTTGCATTACAGGTAGACAACAACTAGATGATGAGGCTGAATAAATAATGAGGTTTTTGAGATTTTGGGTCCACCATCCCTTTAACATCTATATTTTTCAATTATATTTCTCTGAAATATCAGCTCCTCCTCATATGTAGTGCATGGGGTAATATTGGCATGCAAAAAAAAAAGCATGCATGAAAATCTTTGGCATACTATATTCACCATACTATGATTTGGGACGCTCTATTTCTATCCTCTCATGCATGTAGGATGTAGGAATTAGGATGCAGTGCCGGTCCAGATATCTTTTACTGCTTAATAATACACTAATAATGATTGTGAATGTGTTCTATTGTGTCCAGGTGCGGTCCTTTGGCCAGGTGGCAGGATGCGTATCTCATGCATATGAATGAGTGTTTAAACGGGATGAATATTTTTACCACATCGTTTCGGCCCTGACGGCACGCAGCTTGGATTTATTGTAAGGGAATTCTGTCTCCCCGAAAAACAACAACCGAAAACAATGCCGGAGAAAAGATGCCAATCACAACGTCCAACAGGAGTTGAGCGAGACAGAAAGAAAGATTGCAGACGGGGTCGAGTGTATTCAGGTATGTGTTTGTGTGCGTGACCCTTGAGCTCACAGGTCTATTCGAGTCCAACCTTTTTGGCGCAAGGATAAAATTGGATCTTATTTGAATACGGCCACCGGGGAGCACAAGCCCACGTTTGCTCAGGTGTTTCATGAATGTAGTTTAGTGTTTCAGAGAACATCCAACTGTGCGGAGGAGATGGCAGCCCCAGCTTAGCATGCTCGCGCCGAGGAATTGGCACCTCGTCTAAATGACACGGAAGTCTTGAATGATAAACAGGATGCAGGCGTTGTGTCGCTGCAAAACTCTGCTGTTTGGCAGCTCGGATTTGGCAGAGCCCAATTCCAATATGTTTCTCATCTGTCTCATCTCATCTGAGCGGAGGGAGAAAAGGAGACGGGCCGGGAGAGGGAGAGATGAGGTGCAGGTGTTGAGGAATAAGATCTGAGATGAGATTCTCAAAGGTCACAACCTGTATATCAACTCCACTCGCAGATACATTGAGACACCAAGCTCAGCCACTCACCCCGGCTGCCCTTCTCTATCCGCTGGAATCCACCGCTCAGGGCAGGCGAAATGAGAATGGGAGAGTGAAATAGAGTGTGTGTGTGTGTGTGTGTATGCTGGTCTTTTGAAATGAGAAGGCAAAATCCCCTCTCTTTAGTCCAATGGAAATTAATTTTTCATTTGATGTTTACACAGTTTCCAAGTAGAAAGCACACAGAGTATAATTTTACCGTGCACATGGGACTATCGGGCGAGTAACCAGTGCCATATTTATTTAAAAAATGATACTATTAATATATTACTTATTAAAACCAACCAGTCTTCAAAAAATAACTATAAGAATGCAGTGCCAAACTGCTTAGCACAGGTTTTTATGTACGTTTTGGATCATTAGTCATCAAATCCTCTGTAAACACCGCAAGGGTAATGGGGGTCATGGTTATGGAGGTGTAGCTTTAATTTAGTTGAGAGCTCGTTAAAATCACTCACTGTGCATTTTGATACAAAAGCAACCAAAAGGGATGAAGTTGGCTTGTTTTAACCCTTCTTAACCATTCTGAAAGATTTGCTGACTAGTTGGTCAATATGAATTTTAGACCGAATTTTTAATTTTAGACGGTGATTGTGCATAATGCAGAATTAATATCAGGCTCAAATGATCAGGTTTTGATGACTGCTGAATTTATGAAGTTCTATGCAAAATAATACAATATTATAAAGAAAATAAGGATTAAACCAGGCAAAATACACCTCATAATAAAAGTTTTAAATAAAGAATAAAATATGAAATAACAATTATTTGTTTACACAGTTATTTTCTTTACTTTGAAACAGGGTTATTGCAGTTAACTAAAAACAAACAAACAAACACTTTTTTGTTACTTAAAATAAAATGAACTTTAGCTAAAATAAAGTAAATAAAAACGTAATCATATTTTATCTCATTTAACATTCATGTTTATCATTATTTTGATGTACTAAACTAACTAAAACTGAAACAGAAATCAAAATTAATAAAACAATGTAGACACATTAAAAGTATTAAAATGTAAAAACACAAAAACAAAATTTGTAAAACTTTGACATTAAAATAACAATGGAAAACATAATAATAAAAAAATATTATGTAATATTATTTATAATTATATAAAAATTATAAAAGAAGAAAACAGCCTTGTGTCTATTTTATTACATTAAAAAAAAAAAAAAAGTCAGAAAGATTGATGCAATTATTTATCTTTGTTTTGACATTTGAATGTCTTTAAACTGCAATTCAGTTTCTCTTCCTGCCTTCTCAGTGTTTTCAGTTCTTTTCTTTTCCTGTGGCCAATTCAATTCAACATCCAACTCATTGTGATCACAGCCACATCTCATATTCAGAATGTTCCTCAAGCCTGCTATGTGCAGAACAAAGCAAATAACATCTCTGTGCCTCTGCTTTGTGCGTACATGCTAAGAGTTCATGTCAACATCAATACTACATACATATATCATGAGCTGACATTTACACAGCATACGTGAGTGGGCAGAACCAGCAGTGTTTCATAGCTGGGGGAAATATGAGGTGTCTGACTGCTTTGTACTGCTTATTATGACCTTTGGAGGCCGGGTTCAGTCTTCTATTGCTCCAGACGACAGGTTTAGACCTGACCTTTAACCAACCGCTGCCTCCCCATCACAAATATCGGCTGGAGCATCATCTATTTATTGTCCACTGGTCTTTATGATGTGGCATTATCTTCTTGTAAAGAATGTCACAATACTTCTAAGTAATTTACATTTATGCAGTTGGCAGACGGTTTGATCCAAAGCAACATAAATTGCATTCACGCTATAGTATACATTTCTATTAAATTCACACATTCCCAGGAAAGTCTGGCTTTATTCTATTGGTCACACTCTATTTTAAGGTCAAATTCTAGCTATTAACAAACCATTAACTGCGACTTTTGCCTCAATAAACTTCAAATTTGCTGCTTATTAATAGTTAGGAAGGTAGTTGTTAAGGTTAGGTATTAAGTAGTATTAGGGATGCAGAACATGAGCTTTATAAGTACTAATAAACAGCCAATATGTTAATAATAGGCATGCTTATAAGAAGCTAGTTAATTGTGAGAACTGGTCCATATACTAAAGTTGTACCATTCTATTTACATATTTTGTCGTATTTGCCCTATTACATTATAGTGTTGGTCTTCCAGATGTGCTCAAAAATATTTAGGCTAAATTTAAAATGTACAACTTTAAATTGCATATATACAAGTTCCATCCATTTGGATTACATAGTTTTTAACAAGTGTAATATTTTAAAAACACAGGTTTATATACTTATCATTAATAAATACATTTTGATTTTTTCCCCCATAAAATCAAACATATGCAAATAGTTAATAATAAACTATTACATGCTTTTTTGAATTCAGAACTCTTACCTGTTTCATTTATGTATTACTGACAAATATGCATCACATTCAGATTATTAGTTTATGTTAAAACTGTATAATGCAGATGGAAGGGAATTTGATATGCAATTATATATTAATATATATATATATATATATATATATATATATGTTTGTCATTCTGTGGCACACTGTTATTTAGTATTGACCAATAGATGGCGCACTCACATACTATTCAGTGGTCTAATGTATTTTAAGAGATTATGCAATTATATATTTATATATATATATATATATATATATATATATATATGTATGTATGTATACAATATATATGCAATATATATATACAATTTATGGACACGTTTTATTGAGTATTTTTTTGATTGAAGAGAAATGTAAAACCTACTAAAACAGCAACTAAATTTTGTTTTGTTTAATTGTTTACAAAAAATATTCAAACTAAAATATTAGACTTTTATTTTGAAGTGTGTCTTTTTATTATAGTCTTTTACTTTATTTGACTGCTGGTTTTGACTGTTAGGGTTCATCTCCATGTCATGTTGCTTGGCTGGTGCCAAACCTTTTAGAAGCAAAATTGTTTAGAAATCTCAATCTGCCATACTGAGTTTGCTTGGGTCATTAAAAGTCAATTTAATGCTTTTAACATCCCTATATAAAAATCAACTGGGCACAGGTGAAACATCTTATCTATGATGAAATATTAGCAGTAAATATACTGTTTCCAAAACATTGAATTTTGAATATCATCAGTACAAAGATGCTTTTTAGACCAGATGGAGTAGTTCTGCATCAGCAGGGGCTAAGTGGGGCGTTGACCCCTTGGTTGTGTCCTTGTTTCATTATCCTCCCTATTTGCATCCAGGGATTGTTGTTTTATTCATTTATTAGTGTGTTTATAATTTTATATTGACTATAAATATTTAAACAGCAGGATGCTAAATTGTTGTCACATGACACCCTAATTTATGTTATATTTGATAAGTTGCATCCAGTTATAAGAAATGAAAACAGTTTTGCATTGTTAATCCAGAAATGTGTTCTATTTTAAGAGCCAATGTCAAATTAAATGAGTTATACACCTTGCATTGTGGGTAATTGATAAACAGAAAATTGAACACAAACTGCTTAAATCATATGTAAAATCAGGCTGGAGAGTATGGTCAATATGTGAAGTTTGTTGACCAGAATCTTGCTGCATAAGCTGCTGAAGCAGCCAGGTGGGGCAAAGCAGCACACCAGTGTCCCGAACACAACATATGCTGATCTTTTCAGCAGGGACAACTGCAAAATGAGCTTGATTATACATGACTACACCTGCAGAATAGAGAACAGCGCTGTTATGGATCTCATAAGTCCTTTAACAAAGCTTGTGTTGTGCTTTCTGGTGGCACAGGGGTTTGTTATTTTTTCACTCACTCACACACACACACACACACACAATCACACATAATGGGAACTCACGCTTACTCTGAGACACTGACCTTGACAAAGAAAAAGAGCTCACTTCTGCAGTTTTATTTTCCTTCTCTCCCCGAGTCTCTCATGATCATCTTCACACCTCTGGTCTCTTTCTCTCCCTCCACATCTGTCTGTTGTTTTCCTCATCCTCCTGACGCACAAGCACAAAAACTCTGTTGTGCCCGGGTGTATTTACTCTCTGCACTGCATTTTGCATCACTGTGTAAATATGTGATGTGCCTTTACACCACTGCATTATGAAACACCATGTTTCCATGAGCATCCAAAAAATGAAAAATGATTCACTGTTATTTGTTCAGATGAACACTTAATACTAATTAAATAACCTTAAAGCATCATTTTCTGTAGCAAAAAGCATAAAAGTAGTCAATACAGCTTGTGCATTCATTTCCTTGAAAGCCTTTTAAAGTCTTTTAAGCTTTATGCATTTAAAATACCACATTTTAAGACACTATTTGTTAATAATCTGCCTGTGTGCTATAGCTCTCAAATCAAAAATTGGTATCAAGCATTACATTTGATGTTAATGACAGCTATGATGTCATATTTTTAGACATTTTATTATATTAAAATTATATCATTTTATTTTAGTATATTACAATTATGTTTTATTTTATGTTTTTGTTTTATTTGACATTCTATGATGTCATATTTTATTTTATTAAAATTATTTTGTCATTTTTAAAGGAATACTTCAGTATATTTATATTATTTTAGTATATTACAATTTTATTTAGCTGTTTTATGATGTCATATTTGAAGGCATATTTTATTGTATTAAAATTATTAAATTAAGTACATTTTAAAAATTGTATTACTGTTATATTTTTATAACAGTTCTATTTTAAGGCATATTTTACTAAAATGTTATTTTTAATGGTATTATATTAAATGTATATTTTATTAAGTTACAGTTCAATGCAAATTTGTTCACAAATTTGAATTTTTATCTATTCACCAATTTTCAAGTCTGACTTCAGTAGACTCATATAGTGCACTGTTTGTGCAGACTACTTTTATGGTACTTTTACTGTGTTTCTTTGGAGCTTGACAACATTGGTCACTGTAACAGTGTATGATGTTCTATGGAAAAGAGCTGCTAAAAGCCATCAAAAAGTGCAGCATCCGGGTTCGAAACAACATGAGGGTGAGTTAATTCTGACAGAAGTTTTATTTTCTGTGAGAACTCTTCTTTCAAACTCTCGAAGTTGCTCAAGACTTGCGCGAACGCGAGCACATGCAAATTAAACAAAAACGCCCTCGTCACCCCGCATACTTCACTCAGTCACCACTTTAATGAACCCAAAAGCGTTTCCGCGAGACTAATTTAATATTTCACTTCCTAAAACGAACAACAAATACCGCGAGCCGCCGTGAGCGCTTTTAGAGAACGCAGCAAAGGGTTCGCCGGCAGTCGAATATGAACGACGGAAAGGTTTAGTGAGTTGTAATTAAGAGCTGGCTAGGTAGTGACTTGCAGAGCTGAGATAAGAGGATTTCTGAAGCGCACAGGGTGTTATTAAGTCTATTTACTGCTGCAGTGCTGAAAGCCTCCAGCCTGTAAATATAACGCATTACACAATCAACTTCCCCTGTGCTATTAGAAAGCGGAACCAACGCCACCAACCTGAAGCTTTGGAATATGCGACGGAATGTTTGGATTTCATAAACCATGGAAATATCTTGGAGTAATGTAAATATCAATCCACATTCGTAATCGTTTAGTATCATAGTGTAGGAATATCGAAATAGCCTACACGGTTCAATTCTACCATCCTTTGTACTATAGAAGTTCTTACAAATGCAAATGTTTACTGTAACTACACTCTAAAAATGCTGGCTTAAAAACAACCCAACTTGGGCTATTTGGCAACCCAGCGCTGGGTAAATATTGGACAGAACACATGCTGGGTTATTTTGACCCAGCTGGTTGGGTTAAATGTTTTTACCCAACATGCTGGGTTGTTTTGTTAGTCAACTATTGTTTAAAAATTATTATATTGCTGGCTTACAATGGACTGGAAATGAAAAATTTGGCTCGAGCCCCTGCCCCTTTAATCGTCGATGCTAAAGTGCCCTTTCGGTCTTGGAGTAATGTAAATATCAATCCACATTCGTAATCGTTTAGTATCATAGTGTAGGAATATCGAAATAGCCTACACGGTTCAATTCTACCATCCTTTGTACCATAGAAGTTCTTACAAATGCAAATGTTTACTGTAACTACACTCTAAAAATGCTGGCTTAAAAACAACCCAACTTGGGCTATTTGGCAACCCAGCGCTGGGTAAATATTGGACAGAACACATGCTGGGTTATTTTGACCCAGCTGGTTGGGTTAAATGTTTTTACCCAACATGCTGGGTTGTTTTGTTAGTCAACTATTGTTTAAAAATTATTATATTGCTGGCTTAAAATGGACTGGAAATTAAGAATTTGGCTCGAGCCCCTGCCCCTTTAATCGTCGACGCTAAAGTGCCCTTTCGGTCTGGTCTATGTGCCCCCGGACCGCGATTTAATTTTCTACCGAGGGGGACCTCATCTGTGAGTTACACTCTAAAAAATGCTGGGTTAAATTCAACCCAGTGCTGGGTAAAATAGGGACAAACCCAGCAATTGGGCTGTTTTGACACAGCGGTTGGGTTAAACATTTAACCCAACCTTCTGGGTAGTAACCCAACCGCTGGGTCAAAACAACCCAATTGCTGGGTTTGTCCCTATTTAACCCAGCACTGGGTTGTATTTAACCCAGCACTTTTTAGAGTGTAGGGTTAACCTCCGGAGGTCTGTGCACGCCACTGGTCGTCGAAATGTGAGCCGGTGAAGGGCTGCTGTTCGCAGAGGAACTGCAAACTTCAGACCGCGGCCTTTTACTTGTAGCTGAAAGATGCCGTGACTGACTCCAAAACCTGCCCAAAAACAAACAGTACTAAGATTAAAGAACATATTTTAACAACAAATTAAATTAAACTCATTATGATAACGAATAAAATCCATTTATGTTATGCAAGTCAAAAGGCGTTTCCATCATGAACGCTGCTGACGCAGCTGACTGACTCGTCCTTATGTTGCGTTGCTTAAAATAATACAATTTACAGCACAGTAAAGACTTTATAAATGAAATAAAATGTATACAAACCTTTATTTTGTGCACCAAATCGGCAGTGGTGGCGCTGAGAACCACTCTAGTAGACTCAAAAAGCCCGTGCTCTGACTGTAACTTAGCAGCTGGGTTGTTTCGTAGGAGCGGTTGGGTAGAAAAAAAATAACCCAGCATTAAAAATGACCCAGCAGCTTAGTTACAGAACAACTACTCAGCACCTGGGTAAAAAATATTAAAAAATAACCCAATAAAATGAGCCAACAGGCTGAACCCAGCATTTGGGTAAAAAAAAAAAAAAACCAACCCAGCATTTTTTTTAATACATTATTTTGAGATAAATGTTGTAGATTCATACTAAATGAAGTAAGAAAATCTACTTTGATTACAAACCTTATAGAAAGTACTGTGATGATTGTACATTACTATATACTATGGCACTCCACTTTATGATTACCATATTCATAAAGTAGAATATATTTAAATGATACCACAAGTTACTTTAAAGGAGATTTGTTTCCATGTTTTTTTTTTATCTTTATGAGGGCATATTTGATTAAAATGCTATGTTCAACTGTAAGGGTGTAAAATATAGCATCATTAAATATATGTTATATATGTACATATATTTTGCTTGTTATATATATATATATATAGCTTAAATGTTTGTCTTGTTTAAAATGTTAGAATAATAATTTTTATATTTTACAGTAAAATAGTAATATTGTGAAATATTATTACTAATAAGTGTTTTCTATTACTAATAAATGTTTCATATTTTACTATGTAATTTATTCCAGTAATGACTGAAAATTCAGCTTTGCCATGACATTTTAAATTACATTTTAAAATATATGTAGCCAAGCTATGTAAAAATATACATACAAATTCACCTGACATTTTCCGACCCTATTTCAGGCTGCTGGTTTTCATATTAAATACTGTAGTTTATTTAATTTAGTTATATTTAATCCAGTCATGGTAAATAATTATTCATGCTTCTACCTGTGATATTACTGTGCTTAAAATTTCATAAGGGTGATCTGTATGAAATCTGAGTGATGCTGCATTGATACATTTCTACTTTATTCTGAAATACAACTCTGAAACACCTGACACGTAGGAGCCGTTGTGATTGTCAGGCAGACCTTTAATGAAAATGATCGGTATTCACATAAACACAAACACACAAATCACCAGTCGAGGCAGGCAGCCTTTAAACTCATGCCAATTTGCCTCTTACACACCAGAGATTTATTGAATCGGCAAGACTGGAAAAATAAAGAAAAGACCCAGCAGGGGTTCAAATCAATCCGCAGATTAGAGTGAGCCGTAAACAGAAAGTGCGAGTGGGAAAAAAGTTTTCCTCGACTAAGTTTAACTCCATATAATATCCCTGGAAAGTCTCCAGCTCTCAGCAGAGGCCTTTAACTCGCCGGTGACTCTGCATCTTATATCTGTAGCGACGATAAATTAGCTCTCATTCAGCATTTCACCCCAGCAGCTCTAATTCATTAGTCTACTTTCTTGTTCCACATCAATACCCACAGTTCATTATCTTCCTCTGGCTGGTCTACATTAGGCAATAGCACACTAAGGACCCCGAGCGCGGGATGGAGGAAATTGATGCTACACATATATAGCTTTTAATGGAACCTGTGTCGAACACATCGTGCTTCGGAAATAAAAGATTCCCTGGAATCAAATCAGTCTGGTGGGGGAAGGACTCGATCGGATCATAGTTTTATCCAAATGCAGAAAATATGATTCGAAATAATAACTCAGACACTCAGGCGCATGAATTGCTTATGCACAGATTACAAAAGATGAAAATCTGTCATCTGGCCCTGCATTATCATATAAATAACCAAGAAGACACAAGCGAATATGATCAATAAAGAGAGCATGTTCTGGGGGAAAGAAAGACTTAAACGCAGGGAGAATTGCATATTGATTCTCAGTAATCATTTACAATCATATTAAATCTTCACGGAAGCAACAGGACAACTGTTAGGGCATTTGCACAGAAATTGTCTATTTGCATACGCCAAAACCATTTCTCAGATAGATCTGGACTGCAAGCGGCTCCTTGTTTCAGTCGCATCAGCGGATGCATTCAATCATCCTGAAAGGGTGTTTTAACTAGGTGATTGGATGGCCTTTCCAGGTTGTAGCGCAGGTCTGCGGAGCATGTTTACAGGGGCTGGATCCTCCTCCTCGACAGACCCTCATAAAAACCGTAATCCTTTATACTGACAGGGCATTTTGCTGCAGGCCTGACAAATATCTCCCCAATCCATAAAATGCCTGTGTAGATTTTTCCAGCTGGTACAACAGAAGAGGTCTGTAAACCTGCAGTGCTCTGGATGCAGCATTCGAACCCTTATCTTGGTGCATTGATAATCACAGCAGGGCGCGTGTGAATATTCTATTATTTCTTTGTTTGATGTTGTTGGGCTGACAGTTTAATGCGATATTATGAATGAAATGGTTTGACCTGCAGAAGCAATGTGAGCAGACCCCGGCACGGAAAAGCGACGGGCGTATCGATGTTTTATCGTAAATGGCAGAAAATCCCACTGAGTAGACGCGTGGAACGCTGGGTGTTTTTGGAGCTAAATCGCATCTCCTGTGGAGAGTATTAATCAGTCTGTTTACCGGCATCGTTCAAGCAGTTGATTGGGAGACAATGGGATGCAGCTCAATTTACACCTAATTACGGTTTTAATGTGTGTTATTAAATACATTGCCATGTCCCAATTAGTAGAAGCTGGGCTCATACATCACACTAATTGATATCTAGCCTGTGCTGCACTAGTGGCTGTATTGCAGGAGAATTCCCAGAGTAGCCCACATGGCCACTCAGTGAATGTGTGAACCGAATTATTGTCATGGTTTTGTGTGTAGCACCAAAGCAAGGGGCTGCAGAGCAAAAATAATGACTTTTCTTCTTCAAACCAACACAAATATAGACAACTGTTTTCTAGCTTTAGGAAATGATGCTATATGGGGAGATACATGTGTCAATATCTTATATTTTGCTTATGTAAAACATTGTACAAGAATGTTGTTGTAATTTGCATTATTATTGCAAAACAGTAACAACATGTAAAAACTGTAACAAAAAAAAATAGAGCTACGAAATGAAGGTAGTTTTGTGTTTGTAAATTTTAGTTTAAAATGTAAAATGCACCACACAGAATTTACATAAAAAGTGAGAAAAACAATAGAACATAATCACGTGTGGCACATAAAAAATGGACTTCTGGAAATAAATTGATATAAATTCGGATAAATTACTTGTGGTATTTATTTCAAAAAATAATTGTAGAAATATTTAAATATTAGAATTATTTAACTGTAACCCCCCATTTTTTAAAATAGGCATGCAGGTGCACTATCCAAACTTAAATTGTTGTAATTTATGAACACTTTGGAATACAGACAGAAGTTTGGTCTCTTTTTAAAGAAGAAAATCAGCAGATTATCGCAAAAGTGGAATTTTTTTTCCAAAAATTTAAGTATCAAAAAGTTATAGTAGTTTAAATTTACTGTAAAGAAAATGCACTATATTCATTTTATTTTATTTTATATATAATAAATATTTTACATATCAGGTTTTACTCTAAAATTGGTATAAAATTAAGTTATGTTCCAAATTTGAAGTTGATATGAAAAAAATGGAGGTTCCTGTGAGATTTTATTTATGGCGTTATACCACAAACAGCCATCCAAACTCCATTGAATTTTTTTTAATGCATTTTTCTGTCACAAATGTCTAGATTTCTCTGTCAGTATTACTTCTATCTCAAAATATGGAATCCTGAGACTCAGACCTTTCCAATGATATGTTTTTTGTAAGATTATAAAAAGTTTTGATTCTAAAAGACCGTAATTCATTTTGTAATATGACACTTGACACTGTCCACTAAGGGGGAGGAGACCGCCAAAAGATTTTTAAAGTACCATTTCCATGGTAACGCAATGTCTGATTTCGAAATGGTTTTCACAGGATGAATCTTGGGCTTCTAAGCTTTCAAATGATATATGATTTATGATGATTACTAAAAGATTTGATAGAGAAAAAAGACAACAACAAAAAAAAGAGCGCCAAGCGTCCCACAGGTGGGACGATGACAGTTAAGGGGTTTTAAAGACATTTAAAAATAATAATATAATAATATGTAGATTTTTTGTAAGTAAATTTCAGGCAATTCATACTTTTTTAATATATAATTTATATTATACATACCTGTATATACTTTTTATTTATTTATTTTAGAAATAGCCAAAACACACTTTTATCTTGCACTTGCTTTTTTCATCTTTTTCATCTTTGTATTTAATAACTATTAACAAGTTTTACTTCTAGTTTGAATCTTTTGAACCTTTTTGAATCTTACTTCCATCACGTCATCTTTAAATGGACAAAAACATATGTTTAAATGCTATGTTGAATGCTACATTTTGAAATACTATAAAAATGATTTTAAAATATTTAAAATATTATAAAAATTGACACAATGATGACAATAAAACACAATTTTATAGACAAATTGTATTTGTCCATTGAATGATCTATTTTAAATTCAGTTTGAGATTGTTCAATGACTCTTCCTATAAAAACAATTTGTCACATATTGTAATATTACATCTGGGCCTATTTATTGATTTTTTTCTGAAACATATAACATACATTTAACAAGCCAGCTTGTTAAACTTCCCCACGTCTGATGTGTTAATTTTTTTCTTACATTGTCACCCGCTGTTGATGTGTTAGATATTTGTTAAGGTCCCCACAGAGTGTTGATAATAGGCTCATAAATTAGCACTAACAGCCTCCATCTTCAGCCATTATGATGTCATATGACTGTGAGGAAAAAGGAGGTAAGAGAGGCCGGACGCTCTATCACCAAAGATAACACAACACGGCTGACGGACAGCTGCGAATAAAGTGCCAGTGCCACTCTAAGACCACTTCTCCCACTGTGATCGTGTTCTCTGTTCATCACGGCAGAAGAAGATAGAGAGGGAACCAATCAATAGCCATTTCACATCTGCACCCTTGATGTGATCTTAATCAAAGGGTAGAACCTCTCTTTCACCTGTCGTTCCTTCACTGACATCAGACCATCCTCTCACGCGGTCTGCTCCACTGTTGCCATGGTTGTGAGTGCTCTTGCGGTTACTGCTGCGAAAATACAAACACGTTTTATTACACAGACTAAAAACACAATCAGTAATGTTAACTGCTAATGTCTTTTCATGTTCATGCACCGTAGGGCTTGAAAGGGGTAAATACCAGCAAGTAATATGGCAGATTGTCCAGGTTGAATCTCACATGTGTTTTTGCATGTTCAAACATGCTGCATTCTTGATACATGCAAGAACCAGCAAAGCAAACAAGTCATTCTCACTCTAAATTCTGACTGGATGTGCCTCGTTTGAGCTCACATATACAGTAAGAATATAGAGGTATAAAATAAATGAGAATAGCAGCTCAGAACTTTTGGTCTTGGAAGAATTTCATAAGCAGTGATCATGTGCATATTAAAATCTTGACTGAAGGTATATTTGTGCATCTGAATGCAGTTCAAGAAATTGCTAGAACCTTAGAGGAGACGTGAGATTTACATATGAGTCTGTTTCTCAATAAACATCTGAGCAGCAACCTCAGCAAAAGACTAATTTAATTACAACCACTGAGATATTCAACAGATCTTATTTGTGAGTTTTCTTTCCTAGATAGACAAATGGATAGATAGATAGATAGATAGATAGATAGATAGATAGAACAAAACAGATAGATAGATAGAACAAATTAACGATATAGATAGAACAAAACAGATAGATAGATAGATAGATAGATAGATATGTAGCGGAGGCCAGCGTGTAGGTGCTGTGCAGGTAAACCTCACTCCCCTGGTCTCAAGAGGCGCACTAGTGGCTGCAGTCTCCATGCTGGAGACCTGGGTTCGAGTACCACTCAGAGCGGGTGCGAGTAGGACCCGGGAGAGAGGGGTTACAGATTGATAGATAGATAGTTTGTGCATGCATCAGTCTGTTTTTTTTTTTTTTGTGTGGCATGATAATCAATCAGAGAGCTTGATTTTAATTGACCCTTAATAAATGTTGTAATCAGCATCGTGACATAAAAGTGTGCGATAGATAGAACAAAACAGATAGATAGATAGATAGATAGATAGATAGATATGTAACGGAGGCCAGCGTGTAGGTGCTGTGCAGGTAAACCTCACTCCCCTGGTCTCAAGAGGCGCACTAGTGGCTGCAGTCTCCATGCTGGAGACCTGGGTTCGAGTACCACTCAGAGCGGGTGCGAGTAGGACCCGGGAGAGAGGGGTTACAGATTGATAGATATATAGTTTGTGCATGCATCAGTCTGTTTTTTTTTTTTTTGGTGTGGCATGATAATCAATCAGAGAGCTTGATTTTAATTGACCCTTAATAAATGTTGTAATCAGCATCGTGACATAAAAGTGTGCGGTGTAGAGGGTGCCCTCGACCCGACCCCAGTGCATCTGGAACTTAATCAAATGTATATTAGCACACACAGGCTCTCCAAAATCAACAGCGGAGGCTTCTCCTTTGATTCCCTAACATTGTTAGATGGGAGACAGAATAAGCCGTCGACTCGTGTAGGGAGAGGCAGTTCTGCGGCCTTGCCAGCGAATCAATCCAGGCTCTTCAAAGAACTGCATTAGCTTTGAGCTTCTCCACAGCACAATGAAAGCAATTCAGGAACGCTGGTGTTAAAGGAAACAGGCTCACCTGGGACCGAGCACACGGGAGTCCGCCGTCCCCATTTCCCCGGCTAATAGCTTTTGGTATTGGAAGTTAATTCTGTGTTGGAATTAAATTATAAAGCATGTCAAAACAAATTAACATCCAGCGGCGAGCAGGTGCTTTTGTTGACAGGCCGAGGGAATTTGTAATCTAGTGTAGAAGCCCTCAAATGCATTAGAATTGTGGTCCTGTGAATGTTGCTAATACTCTGGGTTTGTCCTTTTCCTGTCCTCTGTGTGTACGTGTGGATGCGGTTCTCTGACCTGAAGCACAAACAAACACACGAGGACCATTACTCATTACACATTTATGCTGCTGTTTGATAGAGTAAATATATAGTAATTTACGGTTGCATATTTTTAATCCTAATATCTAATGTTTCTATATTAATAATTAAATATTTTAAAATATATATATTTCCAAATATTATTTGTGCAATTTTATTTTCTGTGTAGAAGCAGTCTGTGTAAATTATAAATATGGCATTTTTACTCATACCCAGTCTTGCGTAGTCAGACTTCTGAAGTGCAGAATAAAGTCTGGTCCTCACTGCAGTTTATTCTGGGTTTAGTCTTCCTCTGCTGAAGGACTGGCATAACAGCTTGCAGCTATTGATTAAGCCTGTGGGACAGCAAGAACAGATTAAGGGTTAACGTTTTCCATTCAATGAACCAGACCTTCCAATGGCTCCTGTCTAATATAGATTTATTATTCGCAATAAGAGATGAGCTGGTGCTTCCTCTCCTGATGAAAAGTAATTCAGCTATTTAAAGGAACAGTTCACCCAAAAAGAAAGTCGTCATTATTTACTTTCTTAGTGGCACATAAAAGTAAAATATAGATTTTTTTTTACACAGCTGTTTCCAGACAGACATTTAGAACAATAGATATGGATAAACAGACAGACAGACAGATAGATAGATAGATAGATAGACAGACAGACAGACAGACAGACAGAACAATCTAAATGAACTGACAAATGTTAGAATAGACAAATGAAGATAGACAGACAGACAGACAGTTGGAACAATAGATATGGATAGACAGACAGACAGACAGACAGACAGACGGATAGATAGACAGTTAGAATGATAGATGGAGAGACAGACTGACAGACAGAAGTTAGAACAATAGATATGGATAAACAGACAGACAGACAGATAGACAGTTGGAACAATAGATATGGATAGACAGACAGACAGACAGTTAGAACAATAGATAGACAGACAGACAGACAGACAGTTAGAATGATAGATAGACAGACAGACAGACAGACATACAGACAGATAGTTAAAACAATAGATAGGTAGATAGACAGACAGACAGACAGACAGTTAAAACGATAGAAAGGTAGATAGACAGACAGACAGACAGTTTGAACAATAGATATGGATAGACAGATAGACAAACAGACAGAACAATAGATAGATAGATAGATAGATAGATAGACAGTTAACAATAGATATGGACAGACAGATAGATAGACAGACAGACAGACAGTTAACAATAGATATGGACAGACAGACAGATAGACAGACAGACAGAACAATAGATATGGATAGACAGATAGACAGACAGACAGTTAACAATAGATATGGACAGACAGACAGACAGAACAATAGATATGAATAGACAGATAGACAGACAGTTAGAACAATAGATAGATAGACAGACAGACAGAGAGACAGTTAACAATAGATATGGACAGACAGACAGACAGACAGACAGACAGATAGACAGATAGATAGATAGATAGATAGATAGACAGACAGATAATGAAATGAGAGAAAGAAAGTCAGAGGGTTTGAGGGTGTGGGTGAGAAAGTACTAGACTGTATTTGAAGGAAGTATCCAAACTCTTGAAGGAGCCAGAGGGCTAAAGATGCTGTCTCTCGCTCATTACTCACCAATAATCTACTCTGGCTCCCTGATGAAGGTCACAGCGAGTCCTCTCCTCCATATCATATCCTCCGTGTCGGAGTCTGAAGCTCCGCATGCATACTAAACACAGTCTCACTTAAAGAGGGGGTACGGAGGGGGGGCTGGGGTCACGAGGTTACTATTTGCTCTTTAATTATGCCAACAAAAAAGGCTGATGGTGGAAGGTAAATATAGTCTAATGAAGCTTGGCAGACAGGAAGTAACTATCAGCCTGATGGAATCCGCTCTTTGTGGCTCATCACTGTTGGATGAATTTAAGAGGACTAATGAGGATGATTAGGAGAGAAAATAATCAGGGAAGGTTTGGAATGAACTGATAGCAAAGTGAGTAAGGATACCTTTTCTTTTGTACTAGTTTCTCCTTCAACTTACCTATTTGTCCAAAAAAGGGGAAATAATTTGTGGATATGGTATACATGTATTTACAGCAGCATCCAAAAATCTGAGCGTGAAATGCTGCTATTTTGCTTTTTTTCCAATTTAATAATGTTTATTTTTTTATATTGGTGCAACATTTTGAGTGAAAAGTAGAATTTGATTAATACGGATTTCAAATGATTTGAGAATTTGTTTTTAACACAATTTGACAGTATTTCAAAGCACACCTAATGCTTCAGTGGGGAAAAAAATAAAATATGTATTAAGCTGTGCAATAAAAAAAATAAATGAAAAAAGGAGTAAAATAAAGTAAATTAAATTTTGATTTAAAAATAATGAATGATATGTACATATACATACATTTTTATAATTTTAAGTCATGTTTACATTTTTTTTCCAGGTTTAAATTAGATTGTAAATCCCAAATTTTCAATGCAGTCTCAGATTTTTGAACCTAGCTGAATATAAGCCGGAATACATTTGCCTTCTCACTCTAAGCTGTGAATCTATACAGTATGCCATGGCACATCTCAGGGGTCAGAGTTCAAACATGCAGCAAGAGACACAAAGGCATTTACATACATGTTATCATTTAGCTAACATTCAGTCAAACTCTGTACAAGGCATAGTGTTTTAAGGGATAATTCAACCAAAACTAACTATTCTGTATATATAACTCACCCTCACATTAACCTGTATTTTTTCTTATACATTTGACAAAAATTTTACCTTAAAGGAACAGTTCACCCAAAAATGAAAATTTGCTAAAATGTACTTACCCTCAGGCCATCCAAGATGTAGATGAGTTTGTTTCTTCATTAGAACAGATTTGGAGAAATTCAGCATTACATCAGTTGCTCACTAGTGGATCCTCTGCAGTGAATGGGTGCCGTCAGAATGAGAGTTGAAACAGCTGATAAAGACATCACAGTAATCCACACCACTCCAGTCCATCAGTTAACATCTTGTGAAGAGAAAATCTGCATGTTTGTAAGAAACAAATCCATCAAGACATTTTTAATTTTAAAAAGGTCCATAATCCATAATATTGCTTTCTCCAGTCTTCCATCTTAAACATAAAGAATGATCAATATAAACAATTGTTGCATCAAAAAATATATGGCCAAAATGTAGGCTGTTAGGAATTGCAATATAGCAACTTAGTGCAATAATCTAAATAGTCTAATTTATATTTTTTTATTTCTCCCAAGAAAATGTTGAGAAAAAAAGTATTTAATATATATATATACTGTGTATATATATATATATATATATATATA
>NW_015546037.1:448963-454061 GCF_001515605.1 Sinocyclocheilus anshuiensis | reverse complement strand
TACATAAATGAAAGAGCAAATCTATATTTAACAAGTAAAACGTCCCATGCCGTTTTCATTTCTAAGTGCATTGCATTTCAAAATTATGTCACACAAGTTATTTTGAGTTAGTTGATTTAGTTGCACCCAGAAATTAATGATCTTCTGCAGTGAATGGGTGCCGTCAGAATGAGAGTCCAAACAGCTGATGAAAATACAATAATCCATCAGTAATCCACACCACTCCAGTCCATCAGTTAACATCTTGTGAAGAGAAAATCTGCATGTTTGTAAGAAACAAATCCATCAAGACATTTTTAATTTTAAAAAGGTCCATAATCCATAATATTGCTTTCTCCAGTCTTCCATCTTAAACATAAAGAATGATCAATATAAACAATTGTTGCATCAAAAAATATATGGCCAAAATGTAGGCTGTTAGGAATTGCAATATAGCAACTTAGTGCAATAATCTAAATAGTCTAATTTATATTTTTTTATTTCTCCCAAGAAAATGTTGAGAAAAAAAGTATTTAATATATATATATACTGTGTATATATATATATATATATATATATAAAAACAAATAGCAAAGGTTATCTACATGGAATAAATGATATCAACTCTCTTGAGCTATGCAAAAGCAACCTTTGAGCAACTTACCTCTGAGTTGAAAGAGCACCAACAGTAGAGGACAGAAGTCGCTGTGCAGAATGCAGTGTCAGTTCTGACAATATTTCCATTTAATTCCACAGTCTCCATCTCCAGCTGGCAGAAGTGCAGTAAATGACAGAAAGCCTTCACATAGTCACATTACACTTTATCTTCAAAGTGCCGATGAGAGCCCAGATGGAAGAGATCTTGTATTTTGATTGAAATCATCTCATCTCGGCCCATCTGTTTGCTTCCAAGCCTCAACCTCCAGCATGTGTTGCCTTATGCTAGAAGGAAACTCAAAAGATTGTTGCTAAATAGTTCAGACTTCATGTTTTGCCAAATTTGAATATTTAAACTGACTCACCACGGTTGCATTTGGGAACCTAAGAATCGAAACGCATCCATAGCTTGCGTCCAGGTTGTTGTTGATCAAGAACTTGGGTGTCATCTCCATGGACACTCTCGGATGGAAGCCCATCGAGTCATCTGCAGTGAGAACTTAGCTGTCTCACCCTCTCCCACTAACCAGCTGTCTAACCAACAGCATGAAGCCAGAATGTTTTTCCTTTTCTTTTTTTGTTTTGTTTTTTGCAATGCACTACATGAAGCTTTTAGGTGGAAACTTTGTCCCAACAGAAAGGCCAGGAAATGAGAATTGTGTTCCTGAATAAACTGGGGTATAGCCTGCAAAATGCTTTGTTTTTTTTTTTTTTTTTTTTGCAATGCACTACATGAAGCTTTTAGATGGAACCTTTGTCCCTAAAGAAAAGGCCAGGAAATGAGAATTGTGTTCCAGAATAAACTGGGGTATAGCCTGTGCAAATATCAGCAGGGTGAAAACATACTCTTTCACTCCAAGCAATCCATTTCAATAGCTTGGATCTCTGGTTTTGATGGCGGTAGGGAATGTTTCAAAGCCTCAAGAAAAACAACTAACATGGGGGCCACAAATGTGTGTGGAAGTCCATTCGTACTGCTATTTTAATGCCCTTGACCACTGTTTTTTACCAACTGCTGTCTGGTACACCTGCCTGCTGCTCTGCCAGTCTGTTTGGCAGCTTTTCCAATTGTTTACATGCATGCAAATGAGTTTTTATGCATGCTTAATAACCTTTTGTCCACTCATAATCATATGACATCAATAACTGTCATCTAAGCTTGAAGAAACAATTCACTTACATCAACTTCAAGACTTATTTTGCGCTGTGTCTTCTTTGGAACTGACTGACGATTATAGGAATTATTTATTTATTGGGACTTTTATATTTTTATAGTAGACATTTATGGTTGCCAAGCTTATAACGAACTCAACTGATGTAAGCTTATGTGCCAATCTGAGCTATTTTAGAAAGACTTTGAACATAGTTCATTGAATTAGAATTTAGGTAGTTAAAACTTTTACCACATTTGATGAGAGTAGGGAATGTTTCAAAGCCTCAAGAAAAAACTGACATGGGGGCCACAATTGTGTGTGGAAGTCCATTCTAGGTCCCATCTGACTGCTATTTTGTTGCTCTTGACCACTGTTTTTTACTAACTGCTGTCTAAGTACACCTGTCCGCTGCACAGCCAGTCTGTTTGGCAGCTTGTCCAAATTTTTACATGCATGCAAATGAGTTTTTATGCATCCTAAATATCCTATTGTCCACTCATAATCACTTGACATCAATAACTGTCATCTAAAGCTTGAGGAAACCATTAACTTACATCAACTTCAAGACTGTTATTTTGCACTGTGTCTTCTTTGGAACTGTGATGAGTATTGGAATGATTTTTTTAATGGGAGTTTTTATTTTTCTAGTAGACATTTATGGTTGCCATGCATATTCCGAATTCAACCGATATGAGGTTATGTGCCAAACTGAGATGCATGCTTTACAATGGCTTTGAACATGGTTCATTGAATTAAAATTTACTTAGAACTATATTTATTTTATTTTATTTGAGAACATTTTTGGAATTTTGATGGCAGTAGGGAGCATTTCAAAGCCTCAAGACAAAAAATCACACGGGGGCCACAATTGTTTGTGGAAGACCATCCAGGTCTTTGTAGAGGTCCCATCCAACTGCTTTTGTTATGCTCTTGACCATTGTTTGTACCCACTGCCAAATTTTGAATTGTATAAATGCATGCAAATTGTTTTTTATGCCTCCTAAATAACCTATTGTCCACTCATAATCACTTGACATCAATAACTGTCATCTAAAGCTTGAGGAAACAACTCACTTGCATCAACTTCAAGACTGTTATTTGTGTCTTCTTTGAAACTGTGATGAGTATCGGAATTATTTATTTATTGTGACTTTTTATAGTTTTTCTGGCAGCCTTTATCAGGTTCATCAAATTTCTCAGGAGAATCTCACCCTGAGAGACACAGTGTTACTGATATTCGCACTCATCCATCATTGTGGCTTGACAACGCGAAAACACCGAGACCTTGAAAGTAATTACTCAATAATGTAGTTACAGCTGCCTAATGTGAGGGACTCAAAACCGGAGGACTACGCCATGCTCAGGGCGCTTCTGATGAAGGTTTTAATCACAGACGAAGGAAGCGGTGCTCGCAGACTGACCTGCCTTTGGGGTCATCAAACATTAGATGGGATGGAGTGTCTCTCTATATTGTCATATGAGGTGAGTGGCAGCACATTGGAAACGACGGGCGTCCCTCCCAGTCCCTTTAGACATGACCCCACTCCTACAATGGTCAGCCCTGGTAAATGTATGGCGTGGGTGGCTGGAGCACAAAGGTCTGTTTAATTCTGTATGGATCGCTTGGTCCTGCCAATGAATGACAAGTTGGTGTCCTTAAATGCCAAGTATCTATAAATGGGTTGAGCATATCACAAATAAACAACTTCATGTTGTGGACAAAGACATGTGAAAGTGTGAATGATTGAATGGGGAAGTAAGGAAGCTTAATGTCAGTTCATAATGCATATTTGATTTAGGAGTTACAATTTTAATTTAGCCACATGCCTATGATTAATTACCCCACACACCCACCTCGAAAATGAATTAAACATCCTATGAATTAATAAATGTGATGTGCAATAAAGACAACATAATTCAGTAGGCAAAACTTTAGAAATCCCATTAATAACCAATTCTTATACTTCTTAACTAAAGAAGATAGAATGCAAAATCACTGTCAAAACTTTTTTTTTTTTTGATATAGTTCAATGATACCATTGCTTACTTTACATTCAGTGCAAGACTATTTGAAATTTCACAACTTCACAAGCAATAAAACCCACTTGTTATAACTGTGGAAAAATATCTGTATTGAAAGGCCTCGAGTTTATTGCTGTTTTAATATGACAACAATATGATAAAATACACTAATGTTCAATAAATCCTGACATGTATTACTGACAATATAGTTCATTAGAAAATCTAGGGAGTTTATGGTTGCCAAGCAACTTCAACTTTTGTGTGCCAACTGTAGCCTATCTATTTTACAACAGCTTTGAACATGGTTCACTAAATAACAATTTAGAGTCAGAGCTATTAACTTTTTTGGGGGGTGAAATTATAAAACTCTATTTGTATATTTGAAGAGTTTATTTGCAAAAACAGATAACTCCGCTTTTAACAATTTTAAAAAATCATGTTTTTTCATTGTTCATTCCAATTAATCTCAATCAAACTGCAGTTCGGTTATTTTGATTAAAAATAACTAAAAGGTTTAACTAAGGTTAAAAAAAATAACTAAAAAATACAGCTAACTAACACAACAGAACAATAAAAACATGATAACATAATAAAAAACATGTGTTTTTTTTTTTATAAAGAGTTTATTTGCAAAAACGGATAACTCCGTTTTTAACAATTTTCAAAAATCATGTTTTTTCATTGTGCATTCCAATTAATCTCAGTCAAACTGCAGTTGTGTTATTTTGATTAGGTTAAAAAATAGCTAAAAAATACAGCTAACTAACACAATAAAAACATGCTAACATAATAAAAAAACATGATTTTTGAATTTAATTAAAAAACGGAGTTATCTGTTTTTGCAAATAAACTCTTCATTTCTTAAAAACTGCACTTTAATAGAATTTATAAAACCGATAAGCACAGTGAAACCTCAAGTGGCTTGCTTTAAAAAAAATGGCAAAAATATGATAGAAAGCACTACTGTCAGTGTTGCCAAGTCCGCGGTTTTCCTGCAGAATTAGGCTACTTTAACACTGTTGCCGCGGGTTGAAGCGACCCTAAAAACATGATATTTAGCCCCTGAAATGCTAATTTTACTGGGGAACCCCACCCAAAAAACGTGTTTTTTACTCCCCAGAACATTATATTTACTGGGGGACCCCCTCGAAACACGATTGGGCTAGTTCACGATCCGGGCTGGACTCCGCGTCGTCCACGGTGAAAGTTGATGTATTCCCTCAGCGACCAGCACAGATCAGCTCCAGGCATGACGAAGCGGATATCGTCCTCTTTTGGAAGACCAA
>NW_015546037.1:448693-448915 GCF_001515605.1 Sinocyclocheilus anshuiensis | reverse complement strand
GTCTTTGCAACTTTACAGATCTTCTTTATGCACCAAGAGCTTGTAACACTCCAAAGAGAAAGGAATAATTGAAATAATCAAAGTTCTTATGCCAAGTATATCTCAATAGAATAACTGTATAGCTGAAACTTGCCTTCAAACTAATTATAGAAGTAAAAAAAAAAAAAAAAAAAAAGAAAAAAAAACCTACTGCGAGGTCAAAAAAAAAATAAATAAAGGCAT
>NW_015546037.1:413580-448586 GCF_001515605.1 Sinocyclocheilus anshuiensis | reverse complement strand
AAAACAAATTAAAAAAAAAAAAAAAAAAAAAAAAAAAAAGTAAAAAAAACCTACTGCGAGGTCAAAAAATAAATAAATAAAGGCATAGATGAATTGTTTACTACAATATGCATTTAGAAATTAAATTAGGTTAATTTTTATGCCAACTTTAATGCTATTTCCATGCTATTTATAATAATCGGAGTAAACAATTCGTCTACTATGTAATTAATTCATTAGCTGAACTGTTCGTCGTTTGTAGTTGCCTGCCCTACTGGCGAAACTGGGTATCTGCAGATAACCCGGATGTGAGGCGCGGCGGCCTTTAATTTGTAAACAAATCGGCATGTTAGCTGAAACATAATTTCTACTCTCACACGCGTTTTATTGAGCACATATCAGTCTAGTGAAAGATGAGTCATTAATATTTTTGCTCTCTTTTCCCTTAAGAGGTAGCCTGTACGTTTACAATGCGTGTCTGCTAGCAGCCTAATAATTGCTTTTGTCAGCTATTTGGAGTACAGTTAACTTAACGTTACACTAGCACGCTGAGAAAAAAAAATGCTGTAGAAACTGCTAGTAAAATTAACAAACAATTACAAAGAAACAGTACCAGAATGAATTGAACACGAAATGTTATAGTAGAAGACTGGAAGAGTAATTTATTGTAAAACATAGGCTACTCTTTGTTTTACTTACAACTTCAACAAAATTATTTTTACAGTGCATATACATCCTCAAAGCTGCGAGACATGATCACAAAGCCTTACAACTCTTACTTTGATTTATAAAGCCAGAACTTTCCTTTTTAATTAGAATATTTACCTTTAAGCTTAACTTTCTTATACGAAAGACCGAACGTGTCGATTAATCATCAAAACAGTTTGATTGTATTCTGTACATTAGGATAAATCAATTGCAGAAAGGAAGGAAGGATGAAGACATATAGGGATTTTAAAATGCAATGCTGGCATTGCAATAACTCACTAAAGTTCAGTGGCGCTGCAGTTCAGCTTTAGGACCCGGGGAAGCAGAGCGCAGTGACAGCGCGCGGAGGAGAGATCTGTATGCTTTACCGCGCACACACCGCATCAGCAGCGCGTGAGAACGCGGCTAAAGACACTATCCACCGGTACACTCCGGTGCTCGTCTCGCTTCTTTTTCTGTGTGGCTGAACTGCCGTAAACTAAAGCTCACCTTCGTTTCCCAGCGCATCTAAATTTCCAGGTGCTGACCATCCATTGGAAAGTTACGCACGGCTCATTGGAGAGATGGAAGAGTAGTTTGACTTCTGTTCTTGGAATTATCAAGCATCGTCTGTGATCAGGAAAGTGGGTAAGAGATTCTCTTTTCATAAATGCGTTTTGTGCACTGAAAGCTTTCAGTCAGCTTGCATAATTTCTTGCATTTGGATATGATTTGTGAATAGAAGTTTAATGCAAAGTGTCTAATTCAGCCTGAAGGGTTTTGTGCATGGGGGAACTTTCTATTGGATATGCATTACATGCAACAGAGAGACATTCTGGGCTACATTTAGTTAAGAATTAAAGATGAAGATGCTCTCATGTGTTAGACTTTATTGTATGTATCAGCCTTAAGAAAGATGCGGATAATTTCATGCTGCATTTAAGACAATTACACTGCATTCAAAGTGAAAAGGTCTAGTTAGCCTACCTTAAAGAGCTTTTCTGCCTCATCCGACTTTTCTCGTGTCCTAATGTAGTCAGATTGATTTAGGTTGATTGTATTTGTTGGACTTGGAATATATGAATATAAGCAGTTGGTTTAGATGTGCTTTTTATATGATTGTACATAGGATGAACTGAACCACTTCTATGCATGATACAGATATAGATAATTGGCCAGATCACCATAGCTACAGATCATATAGCATAATACAAGCTTTTTAAACTTTACATGCAATAATTTGATCAGAGAGACAGTTGGGATTTCAGTCCATTTGAAAGTCTAATTGCTTCTGCAGAGAAAGTGGACTATAGACTCCTGGCCTTGAGATCAGAATTTTGCTTAGACTTGCATTGAGCAGAATGGTGGACTGCTGAAACAGCGTACAATCACACAGCTTATTGGCGATCAGCCTTTTAACCCACATGTTCTGTAATTTTTCAGATCTTTTCCTCTAAACTAATTAAACCCCAGCAGACAGACATTATTAAAGCTTAAGCCTGCTATTTCACCACAGAATAGCCATGCGCTTTTCAAAATAGTCACTGTTATGAATGAAAGCTTTTGTTCAATTTGATCTCTTTAAGAACACATTATAACATCCATTTAAAAATTCAATGCATTTGTGGTCTCTGTGACACCAACCAAGAGTGTAGCTTTGGCATAAGGTTTTAAAATTAGGTTTCAAATCACTTATCATAAAATTAGTGGTGTTAAACTGATATATAAATATTACGTTTAAAAAAACCCCCGGATCTCTCAGACCTCTCATGTCTTGAGCACATGAAATTGGGAGCTGACTCTGGTGCTGAAAGCATGCATGTGTTTAGCCCATTCAGAGAAATTTCCAATATATTAATTCCTGTTTTGAGGTTGAAAGTTTGCTCCTTGTTAAATTCTAAGGTAGCGATCTGATACATCAGTCTATTTTTGAGCTATTAAAAGGGGCTTGGTGTCTGTAAAACCCCAGACAGAGCATGAGAACAGTCCTCGGTGTGTGGAAGTGAGAGCTGTCCCCTGCTGAAAGTTTCAAAGAAGAGCCAGGTGTGCTTGGAATACATAAATGTATTTTTAACGGGTAACGTCCTTCATAAATGTATGAAATGGAGAATACCTCCATGAATTAATCATTGCTCTCAACGTGCCACGTTTGTTTAATCCAGTGATTGTAATATAGTCTTTTGTACTGCGCTATGCCCAAGAGAAATCAACCCAGTGCAGTCTTTCAATAAAGCTGAAAATATTTCAAATTACAAAAAGCATGACCCGCTACAGTTCATTGTATATGTAATCAAGCCTCAATTAAAATCGATGGCGAAGAGATGTTGAGCTTTGCCTTTGTGACTCTTTTCTAATCACAGCGAATGAAAGGCATCTTCATCAGAGATCAACATTTCATTTTCTTTGTGAGAGTATGAAACAATTCATGCTTTGAGGGAAAAAAAATAGTGGAACAGATGCCTCCAAAGTGATTGTATAGCCTCTCATGACATTTGCATGTGTGAACCATGCAAGACATACGGTCTCTAAGGTATTTGGGCTGTCAATTTGATCTCATTTAGCATTGTTATCCAGCCAGGTGCTGTAATTTAAAATTCAACGTTCCAGCACACTCTTCATTTGATGATAAAGTACTTTTTGGTGCCCTTTTTTGGTGCCTCTCTAGGGGTCCTTTGGCAGCCCAGTAAAGTGTGACTAGTTTTAAGTCCTATGAATTGTATTACTCATGGGTTTCGATTAAAAACTGAATTGGAGGGTTCTGAAGGAAGCAGGTGGACCAGTGGTCTGTTAAATACTCTATTTCTTGCTTGTGTCTGGGCTCTTTAGGTGACTGGACCCATGCGTGACCTCCATAACGTCATGTGATTCACCTCAGTGAGTTCTTCCCTGGCATTCCAATTTCTAGACAGCGTTACTCGATGGACAGTTCTGGACCAGAGCCAAAGTCGCTAGATTGCCATCTAGTCTTTTATCTAATTTCTCTTCTTTCTACTGTGTGTACGTCCACAGGAGGTCTGAGAGGAAATAAATGACGGAACAGACTGCTTGGCTGGTGGTGTTTGGAAATATAATTTTGTAATCTGACATACACTACGCAGCCAAAACGATGTGGCTACCCCCTTGTAATTGTACAATTTTGTGTAGGCCCTTTAATTCTAGATAAATCTTAAGGCTACAGCATACAGTAGACAGTTTGGTGTAATTGTAATGGTGTTTTTCCAGTTTAGAGCTCATGTCTCTTATATTATTGGCCATTTTGAGATTTTTTTAATGCATTTTCAGTATTTTTTGTACAAGCTATCCTTGAATTTTGTAATGCACACTAACATTAAAACATTTGCAGTTGCAAAGATTTTTAAATATTTTAAAAAGAAGTCTCTTATACAGTAAAAACAGTCAAATTGTAAAAATATTCTTATAATTTAAAATAACTGTTTTCTAATGTAATATATTTTAAAATTGTATCTATTTCTGTGATGGCAAAGCATCATTACTTTAGTCTTCAGTGTCACATGCTCTTTTAGAAATCAATATAATATACTGCTTTGATGCTCAAGAAACATTTCTTATTATCAATGTTGAAAACAGATGTGCTGCTTTATATTTTTGTAGAAACCGTGAAACATTTTGGGGGATTCTTTGATGAATAGAAAGTTAAAAAGAACATAATTTATTTGAAATATATATGTTTTTGTAACATTATAAATATATTTACTGTCAGTAATTCTGTAATTTTTCATATCTAATCAAACCCCGACAGACATTATATCTTTAGCCTGCTGTTTTAGCCATGTGCTTTTCAGAATAATGACTGTTGTATATGAAAGTCTTGTTGTTTGAGTTTTTGGTCAGTTTGAACTCTTCAAGAACACATAACAAATCCACTTGAAAATTCAGTGCAGTTTTGGTCTCTGTGACACCAACCAGTAGTAAAATCATTGACATAGGGTTTTTTAAATTGGGTTTCTTATCACTTATTATAAATTTAGGGGTGTAAACTGATTTTGCTAAAAAGTTAAGCGACTGCTGTAGTGGAAAGAAATGCCAAATTGGATAGATGCTCAATGCAAAACACCAAGTCGGTAAAGAAATTAGTCTGCAGATATTTAGTTAATTTCCAAAATGATATCATTTTCTGTAGCTTTAAATGAGTGAATGGTAGCAATACAGATAAAAGATGCAAAGTTGTTGCACGTGGTACTCGAAAAAGTAATTTGTTGCGTTTTGTGTGAAAATGGCTAATTATAGATAATTGTGTGCCTTCAACTCTGTTAATATGAAGCAACACTTCGGGACCTTTCTTCAATGACAGTGTCCATAAGGAAGTGATTTACTCTTTGCACGCACAGATTCTTTGCGTAAAACCATATTAACCTCTGATGGACGAAAACTGCCAATTTGAAGCTTATCTCAAGTTCATAGCATGTGGTTTATGCCCATAAGTAGTTTCTCCAGTGCTGGTCAGGGACTGTGTTTGGGGATCAGGGGTTGGAAAGCAAGAGGTGGTTCTTGAGCGAATGAGTGTGAATATGAATTGTATCATCATTCTACACCTGTCTGTGCTTGCATATCACACCCACGCGGCCGCCATGCCCCTTGCCACTTCTGATCTGTCTCTGTTGCCCTTTTCTTGGATAAACGCGTACAATCCAAAGAGGAACACAACTCCAGTCCTCACGGCAAATCTAAAGCTTATCACAGAAATTGGATTTTAGCCTGCGTGCTGCAGCTGGGGGTATGTGCTGATACGGTCTGGCCTGGACCGTGGGGGTTAAATATCATACAGTGTCTAAGGATTTAGAATTGGAAATGGAAATTTTTGCAATTCCACAAAAGCGGTGCACACTGTATGGTCTGTTCTCAGGAAATGACTGGTTATCAGCGGACTTATCGTTGAACAACCGCAGACCTGAATAGCCCATGGCTGTTAATAAATCTCGCTCTCTCTTTCTCTCCTCTTCACTCGCTCTCTGTCTTTGGGGAATTGTGGAGATAGATTATTTGTTGCGCATGTGGATGTGACCAGATGTCCTCTGGGTAGGTTTGCTTGAATTGTTTCCTGTCTTGTACCGCTGACCGCAGGAAACCCTGTGTGCGTGACAGATGTCAGAGACCCGGTTTCGTGACCCCTGTGTAAGTGTGTAATCTGGTGGGAAGACCCGACAGATCGTAGCCCTCACCTTGATGCAGAGAAGAGGCACACGTTCTATCAAGACCTTAAACAAGCAAACAGAATGTTAATGTTCATTGTGGCCAGGTAGCCTAGCTGTAGTTATAATAAAGTACAGACTACACATTCTTCTACTTTAGGCAGAATTTGCAGTGTCCCAGATAGGGTTGGGTACCCATGTAACCGGTATGTACTAGAACCGAATCACAACGCAGATTCTGGTGCCTCATTTCGGTGCAACTTAAATGCTTGAGCGATCGATTGAAATATTTGTTCTCCCAAACGGACGTAAGGATCACCGACACCGCACGTGAAAAATAATTTCTCGACCGAGAAAATTCACGAACGCTAGTCGGAAAGCTCTAATAATACAAATCCAACACATCTTTGTAGTAACGCGAGTGTCCATGTTGTTTTCACATTACGACTTAAAAGCACAACTGCATCCGAGGAACACGTGAATGCAGCAATTACACTTGCTCTTATGGCAGCATGTAGATACCGTTAGCTAGCTAAGCTAAACATTCTTAAATTAAAATGCCTAAAGCTAAACTTCCATTGTAATGACTTGCAATGAGAAGCGTTTCTAAACCTGTTGTCCAACAAAAGAGAACACTATAACGTTTTTACTCCACAACTGCTTCCTTTTGTGATCTGATGTGGCTTCTTGTCACAGAATGAGGCAGAAAATATGTTCTATACTGTAAAAAGCACATGGTAAAAAGACTATGTAGATTAGCAATGGATTATAAATATACTTAATTATGATGAAAATACCAAAGATGGCTTGAATAACACAGATAAACTATACATTGTCACAGTCGAGTGTTTATTGTCTTTGTTTTATCATTCAAAACTTTTATATCTTCTGTTTACTCAGTTACAGCGATAGCAATGCCTTTGTCCATGTTAAGGCCAATTCACACCGCACCGACAAACGCCAACAGACACGTTGGCCGCTGGATTTAGAATTTTATGAAAAATAACTGTCATGTTCACACTGCCCCAACAGACACCAACAGACTTCAAGTCAGGGAGAGTTAACTAGGGGGAAAAATGGATGATCTTGTAACAACAATCAAAATGATACTGTTATTAATGTCTTTGGTAATATTATAAGGCAGTTTTATTATAATAATAATATATTGTCAAATAAATTTCCGTTGTGAAATTTCCCAAGCGCTGTAGCGATATCTGATCGCATTCCCCCTCGCGTTGCGGTTGGTATACTCGGCCACACCCACCGCATAAAGCTCTGGCCTCTCCTCCCAAAGATCCAAAAACTGTTCCTCTTTCTGGTTTGTCCAGAAACCTGCCATTTTTAAAGTTATTTTCCTAAGCGCGCCCAGCACCTACTTGCAGTCTTGCCTCATTGTCATGGCAATGGTTCGTGGTCAGGTCAGATTACGTCAGAGTTTGTTGTCGTTTGTTGGAAAATCATATCACACTGCTCAGACATTCCACGACCCAACAAACGCCAATTAAACATGTTCAGTCGAGTTAAAACCAACTCCGACCAACGCCAACAAACGGCGACAGGGGTAACACACTGATCCAACAAACTCCGACAGACTAGTGAATTGGCCTTTATAGGAATTTCCTGAGTTCTATTTCTTCTGTGATGCACATGTGGAGTTTCTGTGCGAGGGCGCCCTCTGGCGTCCAGTATGAATGAAACAGACATTAAATGTGTTTATAGCACTCAATAATGGCCAGTCCATCCTATTTTGGGTATTTATTTATTTTTAATTTTTTTTAAGTATCGTTTCCGGCACTGTTTAGGCACCGGTACCATTTTAAAAGTATCGATTTGGCACCGGTATCGTAAAAAACCCAAACGATACCCAACCCTTGTCCCAGACCTTAACTAGTTCACCAAAATACTTGCTCAAAATACCATTCAAAGTTTTAGGGTCGGTAAGATTTTTTAAAATGTGTTTTAAAGAAACCTCCAAGGGTGCATTTATTTGAATACAGTAAAACATCAATATTGTGAAATATTATTACCATTTAAACTATAACTGTTTTCTATTTTAATATGTTATAAAATGTAATTTATTTCTGTGGTGGCAAAGATGAATTTTCAGCATCATTACTCCAGTCTTCAGTGTCACACGATCCTTCAGAAATCATTCTAATATTCTGATTTGCTGCTCAAGAAACATTTCTTATTTTTATCAGTGTTGATAATGCTTAACTGCTTAATATTTTCGTGCAACAGCATTTACTTTTTGCAACATTATAAATGTCACGTTATTATTTATTTACTGTCACTTTTGAACAATTCAATGCATTGTTTCAAAATAAAAATATAAATGAAAGTCTGTAATGCTCAGCAAAGCTGCATTTATTTGATAAAAATACTGTTGAAAACACAAATATTGTGAAATATTATTACATTTAATTTAAATAACTGTTTTTATTTTAATATATATTTAAAATGTAATTTATTTCCATGATGCAAAGCTGAATTTTCGGCATTGTTACTCCAGTCATCACAGTCACATGATCCTTCAGAAATCATTCTAATATACAGATTTTCTTAGCAGAAATTAAAATTTTTGAATGTCACATTATGAAATGAAATGCAATTAGTTGTTGTTAATACATACAAATTAATAATTAAATCATTGGAATTAATTTAACAAATTCTCATTATGTCTTATATAGTTCATAAAAAATCTTCAGCACATATCGTATGAAATCTCTAAGTTGACATATCTAAATCATTATCCGCTTGTAGTTTATCGTAGCCCTTAGCGTGCCCCACAGCATCACCGTGAGGGATGTGACTGCAAAGTCATCACACTAAGCACTGAGAATATCATAACAGCATCAGCGGACACCCTACAAACACCAACGATTCTTAAAAAGAAGTCCCCGTTTTTTCATTTGTATCCTCAGCCGTGTGGTGTTTCATAATTTAGCAGGTTTTAATGTTATAAAACAGCTTGGGGCTCAGCGGGGGGTTGGGGAGATAATTGGGGTGTTTTTCATCTTCACTGGTTCTTAAATGTGCTTTTTAAGTCAGGACTTTCCTGTGGCCCATGTGAAGTACAGCCACGCTTCTCATCTCGGTCTCTGGAGGGGGAGTCGGGTGGGTGTTGAGGGAGAGGGGTCTTTTCAAATGGTCACTTCAGTAGGTGCTTTTCTCTTTCTACATTCAGGCACGAATTGAAAGAAGCCACTCTTCTTTCAATGACGTCTCTCATTCTGTCAGGCATTAAAAATGTCAGTTTTACCATAAAAATGGAGATTATTGTAATGCAGTTCACTGTGCCATTACAGACTAGTTGTGCATGATGATGTTGAATGTTTTGAATGTGCTCATAATTGCAAATTTTTCCTCAATTGTTTATTTGCGCCTCCTGTAAAATTAGATGTTGTTCAGAGTAGTTTTAATGCATTGTTTTGTGTTTCTTTGCAGGCCCACCTCCAAGTCTCTATATTGACTTGCAGATTTATTAAACATATTCACCTGTTTTATAAAATTAATAGCCCACCTCTCCTTAACAAGCTGTGCAATTCATATTCATAGCACAAATGTGCTTAGTCAAAAAAGGATTTTTCTCATTGCTGCTTCTTGCAGAACAGCTTATATTTTGTTTGTACTGCTATGTGCCATTTCTGAGAACACGTTGAGTGTAAACTGCTCCATGCATCTGTGTGCCGTCTGCGGTGGTTTGTGCTTCACGCCACAGTAAATGTGTCAAACAAGGCTTAACTCGTCTGCTAGACAGCATTTCTACCAGCGTCTTCAGTACTTAAGTGTTCAGAATTGAGAATACCTGTAAATTCCTGTTCAATTCCTGATTTTGAATTGAGATAGCGGAACTGCGTTTGAATGTAAAGTACTCTGTCTGCACAGTGTACGTTAACACGCTGATGATGTATCCTGTCTGCGCGAACAGGGTGCACAGAGGTATGCAAATACATATGTTGACAGGCAGGTAGGAAAGTGAATCAAAACGCTCGAAACGCTGGTAGGTGTTCACACCTATTCACACCTGTCTTGTTTGGTTCGATTGAATCAAACTTAAGTTCGTTTCCTCCCTTGGTGCGGATTTTTTGGGCAGGTGTGAATACAGCAGTCGCACTCGGGTGTGGACAAAACAACCGTACCGAGACCCAGCTGAAGAGGTGGTCTCAGTCCGGTTCTAAACAAACTCTGGTATGGTTTGTTTAAGGTGTGAACATGACCCGACCTCAATCCGACCCAATTGCAGAAAGCACTGCGTCTTTTTTGAGTTAATCATGTCTACCAGTATATCGCCCACCCCACCCCTCTCTATAAATGAAAACTTTATACCTAATCCATCTTCTGCGCAGTGCCACAGTCAACATGCCATGGTAGGCGTACATAAGGGCATGCTCTCTCCGCCGGAACCATCTTGCAGCACATCTTCGTCTTCGCAAAATCCTAATTACAACTAGATGACATTGTCTCATATGATGCTCATAAGTTTCTTCATATTGCATTAGTAGCTGATAACACCAGATTAGTAAAAGAATAAAAATTGCACTATGAAAGATTTCCATGATTAGCCAGTTTTTGCACTTCCTGCTTTTCCCAGCTTGAGAATTTCTGTCCAATGAATGGATGACCTTAGCACACATGTGGTTTTGTTTACAATTTCTGGTTCACTTGCAAAAAGGGCAGTGTGAAAGCAAACCACACCAAACAAACAAACAAAAAATCAACATTGTATTGGTCCGGACCAAAGCAAGTGAATTAGCGGACTTTGCTGGTGTGAATACACCCTTAATTTCCCAGAATGTCTTTGAATTACAAGTCAGTAAATTGCTCTTCCTGTCATTTTAGTGCAACTTCTTGTGGGGTGTGGCCAATTAAATTTCAAATTCCAGTAATGAATCCAGGGGGGAAATTTTTCATATGAATTTACATTTACATTTACATTTACATTTAGTCATTTAGTAAGTACAAGCTAGAAAGAGAAGGAATAAATAAAGAGAGAGATTGTTTTTTTTTAGTTTATTTTTTTTTATGATGAAGTCAAGTAGCTTCGAAAGAGATGGGTTTTCAGCTGTCGCTTGAAAATTGTCAGGGATTTCCCAGCAAGCCTGATTCCAGCTAACTGTTAAAGGGTTAGTTCACCCCAAAATGAAAATTAGTCCATGTTTTACTCACCCTCAAGGCATCCTAGGTGTATATGACTTTCTTTTTTCAGACGAATCCAATCTGAGTTATATTAAAAATTGTCCTGGCTCTTTCAAGCGTTAGAATGGGAGTAGGTGGGTGTTTTTGTTCAACAGTCCCAAAGTAGTTAAATAAAGCGCATCCATCCATATTAAAACGCGCATCACACGGCTCCAAGGGGTGAATAAAGGCCTCCTGTAGCGAATCGATGCGTTTTGTAAGAAAATTAACCATATTTAAAATGATATAAATACCTTTTTCTCACTTCTCCTAACTGTCGCTCCGGCGGATGACGTAAGATGTATGCGTAGTGCACGCGGTGGTGATTAGTGACGGAAGTGCGATGAAGAGAGAACAAAAAAACGGTAACGCATTAGAAGCACAAAATGAGGATTTGTAAAGAAAAATGTCAGAGGATTTCGATATAAGCCAAGAGGAGACTAGTTTTCCTTTGCTAAAGTAAGGAAACTTTGTCCTACCTCATCCTCTGGAAAGGCTCTCTCGTGAACGCGCGTACGACAGTTGGCGGAGTTTATATCATTTTACATATGGATTTTTTTTTTTCAAAAACACATGGATTCGCTACAGGAGGCCTTTATTCACCCCCCGGAGCCATGTGATGCATGTTTAATATGGATGGATGCGCTTTATTTAACTACTTTTTGACTGTTGAACAAAAACACCCACCTACCTCCATTCTAACGCTTGGAAGAGCCAGGACAATTTTTAAAATAACTCCAAATGGATTCGTCTAGGATGCATTGAGGGTGAGTAAAACATGGTGTAATTTTCATTTTTGGGTGAACTAACCCTTTAACATATTGTAACAGAAATATTCAATACTTAGATTGATAGAATTATTGATTTATATGGGTTTATCAGTAGGGTATCATGGACAGTCTCTTAATTTTGGTCCAGGGACATCTTCCAGTCATCTGCAATCAAATCTACGCCCATTATATTTTGAAGCCAGACTCTTTCTCTTTGGGTTAGAGTAAATATTTGCATATCATCTTTCTTATAATTAATGGAAAACGCAACGAGTACACAATAGCTCTGCCAACTGGCGCTCATGAATGTCCTAACTGCTGCAATAACAATCAACTGTCATAATGGCAATGCACTGAACATTAACTCCGAATTATAATGACAAACACTGTTTTCCAAATCTTAACTAGCCGACTCGCTGCCACTCGCTGCTTTGAGGAGACACTTTGGCTAGTCACTGTGCCAGTTTGTAGTGCAAATGACATAACGGTCTAGTTCTGTGGTATTTTTTTCCCAGTTTGTTGGCATGGCAACTGGTTTCTACATAGCCTTCAAACATTGCATACTGGGTTTTGTGGTCAGTTGCTTCTCAATTACCCGCTTGCATGTTTTGGTTGGATACCATTTACTGTTCACCAATGACTGAGTTTGGGTTCTGGCTGCCAATTTGATCTCCATGTAAATGTCTGCTCGCAAATCTGATCAAAACTCTGTTAGGCTCTTTGTTGCCAGGTTGGCGTTTTTGAAATTAGACTTGCAGTGATGCTTCAGCTTTCATCCACCACTTGCAGTCACATGCTAACATGGCCACGGCAGTGAATCACAGTTTTATTTGAGACAGTAGAGTTTGATGTGACAGGTGTACTGTGCAAACTGATAAGTCATCCATCAAATCCAAACCACTCAACACACACTTTCCTCAAGGTCAGCGATATTTAAAGAACAATGGGCAGTCAGATGCAAACCTTATTCAGCTGCTGGGCTTAACATAACATATTTAAGGACTTCATTAATTTGCATGAAACTGTTTCTGCAAATGACTTGAAATATTTTTATGCACCAAAAAAACATTTAGGTAAATTTTGTGCATTGACTTTTCCTGGAGAAAGTCCACAAACATCCATATGTGGTGGGACAGAATGAAGAATAATGTTTACATGAAAAGATTTTTGTTGGGAATTCTTGATTGTAGCAGGTACCATTTATGTTCTTCTTAATGACATTTTAGTGTATTATTCAAGATAAAATGATTCGGGAAATGAGGAATATCAGAAAGCCACATCCTGACAATGACAAAAGGAGGAGCTGGGGATGGAGGAGGGTCATTTGCTCCTGAGCAAGCAATAAAGCTGCTGAATAACACTGAATAGACTTTATTTAGGAATGCTGTGATAGGTGTCAAATTCCTATAGGTAGACACGGATCAGCTGAGAGTCAGCCAATGCAAGCTTGACTCACATGACCTGCCAGAACTAACACTATGCTTGATTTGTCCTAAAATACCGATTAGACAGCTGTTTTATTCTCCAGTGTCTCAATTTGGTCTCTTTCTTCTAATAGAGTACAATTATTTTAACTCAATATTTCCTGTCATTTTATTTATTTGTTTGGTAAGTAAAGTGGAATAATGTAGTCATCTGGTCATTTACAAAATAAATCCCTTCAGGGTGAAATAAGAGTAAATTTGTTATTTATAACCAACTGACAGCACATTATCCCTTATATAATGTACATTTGGTAATTTGAGCTAACATCTTTTCATACATCACTGTTCAAAAGTTTGAAGTCAGTACACTATACTTTTTAAAAAACAGAAATGTAGACTTTTATTTTGCAACGGTACATTCAATTGATTAAAAGTGACAGTAAATAAATAATAAAGTGACATTTATAATGTTACAAAAAATTTCAAAGCAACAAGTAAATGCTGTTTCACAACAATATTAAGTAGTTAACTGTTTTCAACATTGATAATAACAAGAAATATTTCTTGAGCACCAAATCAGCATATTAGAATGATTTCTGAAGGATCATGTGACACTGAAGACTGGAGTAATGATGCTGAAAATTCAGCTTTGTATCATGGGAATAAATTACATTTTAAATATATATTAAAATAGAAAACAGTTATTTAAATTTTAATAATATTTGACAATATTATGTTTTTAACCATATCTGATCAGATAAATGCAGCCTTGCTGAGCATTAGAGACTTTCAAAAATTTACCAACCTCAAACTTTTGGACATCCAATTTGTTTGTCACTTTTAACATAGAATCAAATCTTGCATGCATTTGTAAACTCTCTTATGTGTCATAGAAGAAGATCAGTAGCTTGATTCAGAAAAATGCGTCAACTTTTGAGATTTAATGCTTTGTAAAAGACCAAACATAAAGACAAAAGAAGATGAATCGAGGAGCATGCATCCAGATCACAGTTTTCATTCAGTTGAATATGGGTCCTTAGGTTATTGATGTGACTTGTCAATAGTGTAGGTGAGTGACTGATTGACTTGGAAATTGTTCTCAGGTCATTTGCATGCGAGTTTAAATCAGAGACTAACAAAGAACAAAGGTTTGGGTTAAAGGTTAGATGAGGATTGTGGGTGAAATTGTTATTCTATCCATCTTTGGCTCCGGCACAAAGATACTTGATTGTGTCCCGGACACTTCCAATATTTCCCCTTTCTTCCTTAATGGAACATCATATGACACTTGCTACTCAAAATTTGTCATTATAATGAATGTTCTGCTTTCTGACAAAGAGTCCACTACCCTGAGGTTCTGGACAGACGTCAATTTCTGTTTTTTAATGGTTGGTTTTAATGTCCCCCCTCTGTCTCTTTCCTCTCGGAGTGAGTTGATGGGACCATCCTGCCATTTATCTGTAATTACCCCTGGTGTACATCACCCAACCTATCCCAGCAGGCTCTGGCAGGGATGCTATTATTTTACTACTGGCCAGCCTCCCCCTCGAGACAGCACTGTGTTTTGAGCGACACCTCTGTAAACAGTCCAATAGTGTCACGTAGCCAGACTTTTGACTTGCGACATTTAGTCTGGCCCTGTTTGGAGTTTATTCTGGCCAAGAGACTGTCTGGCCAGCATGTAAAGTGTTCATTTTGTTTTACAAGCCATTCAGTGGAGGGCTTATTCAAGATAGATTGTACCAAAACTGGTACATCTGGTGTTGAAAGATGACTTCAAATAATGACACAGTATTCTTTGATAAAGACTGTACAGAAATTGGCAAACAAAATTGCCGAAAATGTATTTCATAGATTTGATTTGGTGATTACAGAGGAAGAAAGCAATGGACTGCAATGTTTTCTCCTGTTGGTTAGTTTTTAATGCATTGCACTTTTTTCATTTTGAAAATATAAAAATATGTTTGACTTCAGTGTGCAGACCATTATTATGATTTTTGTTTTGAGTTTGATTTTGACATCAGTGTATTATAGTACAGTTTGCTATTATTGTGTTTATTAATATTAGCTTTTATTTTTGTTTTCAGTTGTCATTTTAATTTTAATTCAATTTAATTCAATTCAAGTTTATTTAAGAAAATTAAGTTTCTATAATATATTTAGTAGTAGCTTGTCAGTGGTGACTGTCAAATTGATGTACATATGGCAGAAATGTATGGTAAAATTCAGTTAATGACGTAATCAAACAGACGATGAACACTATTAACAGCATGATTATATGTTGCAATCAAACTTGTAGCAAAATTTGGTAGTTTATGTTGTTTCAGGGTTGGCATCATCAGAGGTGTTCTGAGGGATTAGCATCATCTCTTCTCCGGTGTTCGGTCGTCTCAGGTCTTTGTAAGGGCTGGATCCAGACTGAAGCTTGTGTAATTCCTAGTTACCACAGGATGTCAAATTTTAGTTTGTTTCTTTTTGTCATTGTTAAAAAAAATTCTAAAATGTATTTGAGCTTTTATTTGCTTTTAGTTTTAGTAATTTTATGCACTTTTGTCATTTTTAAATTTGTTTTTTTAATATTTCTGTGATTTATTTTAACTTATTTTATTTCAGTTATAGTGATTTTATATGCTTTTGTCATTTTTTATAATTTATTTTAGCTTTTTTTTTTCTTCGTTTTTTAGTACTTAATGGGATAGTTCACCCAAAAATGAAAATTCTGTCATTAATTAGTCACCCTCATGTCGTTCCAAACCCATAAGACCTCCGTTCACCTTCAGAACACAAATTAAGATATTTTCAGACCTGCCAACCTCTACGCATTTTGCGTAGCGGGTACGCATTTTGACCTTAAAGTACGCTGGTACGATTTGTCACTCTAAACTACGCAAAAACCTGGTGACCTGTCCGCACGCAGTAAACAAGCAACAGAAAAAGATGAGGAGTTCAACCAATCAGAGCGTTTTCTGTGTTTTTTTTTATTTCTCTCCAAACTGGCTCTGTTTGTGTGTCCGTGAGTCGTGCGCTGAGATGAGGAAACACCTGTATGGTATTTCCTGGAGTCGTGAGCTCTATTTCTTCGGTGATGCATATGTGGACTTTCTGCGCAGGGGCGCCCTCTAGTATCCAGTATGAATGAAACAGACATTACATGTGTTCATAGCGCTAAATAATGGCCAATCTATAAAAATAATACTTCTCTCAAAATAAATTTAAGGTAGATATGTGATAATCCATGTTTTTCTACAGTGTACAACAATGTACTGGAGTTTTACTTAAAGTATACTGGAGTTTGTTTTTTTTTAAATAGCATTTAAAATCGCTAAAAAGAACTCTGATGTTGTGCCAAACTATCAGAACCAAACTGAAAATTGTGAGGTAAAAAAACTGAGGTATTTATTGAACCTTAGGCTAACTGTATTGTTGCATTCCTGCTGTTTACTCTAAAATATTGTATAACAGGAATATCACAAACTGAGTGGAGAGTCTGAGTACTAACCTATGAAAAATATTTAACATGAAGTCTAGCATTTTGCACATTGTGCAATTACGATTTTGACTTTAGCCATCAAGGAGCTTCAAGTAATGTAGGAATAGGCTATATGACCCCCGGTATCACCCCATATCACCAAACCTGCTCTCTGACCTTCCCATAGACAGCAATATAATTAAGACGATCAAGGTCCAGAAACGTAGGAAGGACATCGGTAAAATAATCCATGTGACATCAGGGGTTCAACCGTAATTTTTTGAAGCTACGAGAATACTTTTTGTGCGCAGAGAAAAAAAAAAACGACTTTATTCAACAATTCATCTCCTCCGCGTAATCCTGGCGCCATTTTGAAGAGTATCACATACGTAAACAACGTATGCTGTTCTGTGTCAGCTGTGCCACGCGGATACGTTGTTTTCGTTTAGATCAAAGAGTAAACAACGTAGAAAACACATCCACGTGACGCATGTCTTTTTTGACCACAACTGTTTTTGTATAAAGTTGCGTAAAGTCAGTCAATTTTTCTATTCAGTATACAGTTATGGGTGGCTTATGATATGAAGCCACGCCTTTGTCCAAAACCACTCCCCCAAAGCCACACCATCCACCTGTTTTCCAAAGGAAGTGGCCCACCATAGATGCCCAAGGTCAGCGTTCACCTTGAAGTCATTCCTGTTGTCCCTCCCCCAAGTTCTTTACAACAAAAAGAATCATTTCATCCACAACTTACTTTAGCAAAGCCCTCCGCCTTCTGTGATGCTTTCAGTATTTCCTGACATGCTCTATTAGGCCCCTTAATGTAGTATTATAACAAACACAACTGAGATTGGCTACACCGGCCCCCCATCCGTCTGCCCGCGTGTCAGCAAGTCAGAGTAAAACTAAGACGGATGGAGGCCTGCCTCCACCCCAGCTCCTGACCAATGCCTTGGGGCCTCTCCACTTATTGAAATTACCTAATGTAGATTCAGACTGGACAGGGAGGGATATCTATCTATATCAACCTGCAGGAGACAGAAATGTGTGTGTGTGTGTGTGTGTGGCAGCTTCTTAAAGAAAGAGTTGGGTTGCTGCTGTGTCTTTGTAATTGAAAGCAAAAGAGAAATAACCCGGTGGAACATTAAGCAGGACGCTCGCCTCTGGACACGTCTAATGCACTCATTGAAAGGTGGACATGAGAGATGTGAAGCATGAAGGGGGCAGGGGTCATACAATGTATATCTGTAACACTATGGGTCATTTCATTTCATATCTTTGTTATTTTTTGCTTTTGTCATTGGAGAAATAAATGGACACATGAAGACGTAGAAGTGAAGTATATACCTTGTCAAAACTGAACATATGTTTTTGTTCTGATTCGTATTGTCGATGAAGATATTCTTGTTTTGTTGCTTTTGTTATGTTTTGTTGGCCCTGAAAGAACACTATAATAATATTAACAACGACAGCAATAGCAGCAATATCAAAAGTCTTGCCGTTTGCAGTGTGTGTTGTGTTGGAAAACCGAGGCGCATTGATCTGTGGTGGCGTTTTTAATCGTGTTTCAAATTGATTGTTTCATTCATTTTGTATCAATTCAATTTGATCCTCCAAGGTTGCATTTGGAAATACATCATAACGAAGTTTCCTTAAGATATAGATATATTTGACTTATTAAGGTTCATTAAGTCTTTATTTAAACAGTTCATGTGGCCATGCAGGTCAGAAAATGTTTAAATGCTTAATAAATGGGCTTTTTTATTGTTAAAGCAAATACACCAGCAGAAAGGTGAATATTTGGGTCTCTGATTTGGTTTATGAGAAATAAGTGCCGAGAAATGAATTGAGAACACAAAAGAAGATCAAAATTGATTTTTTAAAATGGGAATTTAAGTGACAAATTTATCAATTGAAAACTACAGTTGGCCAGGCGAAAACATGTTTGCTTCAACCAAATCTTAAATTAATAGTTTATCCAATGTGAAAGTTCTGTCATCATTTATTCACAGTCATGTCAATCCAAACCTCTATGACTCTGTGGAGATGTTTCGCTGAATATTGCAAGCTGTTTTTCATACAACGAAAGCATAAGTTAGACCAGAAAATGGACCAAAAAAGCAGTCCATACATCTTGTTCACTGCATTGTTTAAGCCATACAATATCTTTATGCAAGGAACAGACATTAACTTGTAAACATGGCATATTGCATATTTGATGTCAAACTGGTGATATGTGTTTGCTTATGCCAAGTATTCCAAGTGAACATCTTCTTTAGTGTTCTATACAGAAGAAAGAACATCAATCTTCTAAATAAAGGTGCCAAAGGTGAGTTTTTACAGTGATGCTATATAAGAACAGTTCATATAAGAAAATAACATTTTTTTCCACTGTAAAGAACCTTTTGTGCAATGGAAAGGTTGCATGTTCTTCATGGAACCATCAATGCCAGTAAAGAACCTTTATTTTTTAAAAGTGTACAGGTTTGGAACAACGTGAGGGCAAATAAATAATGACAGAAATTTCATATTTGGTCAGCTATTCATTTCTTTTCAGTTTTCAAGCCACTTTTCTGATTCCGATTGTTTTATAAATACATATGTGACCCTGGAGCACAAAAAGTCTTAAGTCACTTGGGTATATTTGTAGCAATTGCCAAAAATACATTGTATGGGTCAAAATGATTGATTTTTCTTTTATGACAAAAATCATGGATATTAAGTAATCTCGGCTTAATATTGTCCTATCCTAACAAACTATACATCAATGGCAAGCTTATTTACTCAGATTTCAGATGATGTATAAAACTCAATTTCGAAAAATTGACGCTTATGACTGGTTTTGTGGTCCAGGGTCACATATACATTTTGTATCAGGTGCCTGAAATGCTGTTCACACCTCACTGGCATCCACCTAGACTCTCTGTACATTAATTATGTACAACAAATGATCTCAAAAAGAGGAAAAAAGTGCATGTGTAGGCTCAAATATCCTTGACCTCTGCTCCCACATCTCTTCTTCCATACTAATCGGGTTTTCTTAGACCTGCTCCATGACCCAAACCTTGCAGTGCAACTTCATACAAGTCTTATTATTATCAACAGCGCTTTGAAATCCATTTCTAAAAATCACACAGCCACATGAAAGACCAGGATCTCTTACAAACAATTTAAATATACAATAGAGAATGACTTGAAATCTGCATTTTTATTGCCCTCTCTTGACTTGCAGCATTTCGTTTGACTCCAGCTCATCGTGGCCTTTTCAAAAAAGCAGTCACATCCACGGGTGGTCTCCTCTGATTAATCTTCGATTCTCGAAAGCGCATTAAGATGTGATTCATTTCCCACACAAATGCGGCGAGTTACACACTATCTTGGCTCAATAACCTGCAACTAATAAGCCAATTTATGATAATATACCATCAGCAAACACCGGCGGAAAGTTAATTTTGCCCTCGGAGCGAAATAGCGAGAGTTCAGGTGTGACTGCGGGCTTTGTTATAAACGCAGATATGCAAATCAGGCTGTTGTTTTCCTTTGTATTATTGCTCGTCAGGAACAATTATGTGGGAGACTAGAATGGCAAGTACCCTCTTACTCTCTCAGGTGCTTTTAATGAGGACACAACACTTGATCTGATAGAGAGCGTTTAATTTGGGAAAGGACTGTTGAGATGTTTCAAGCTGTTTGCAAACCGGCCGAATGGGGTTGGAATGGATATCACATGTTTTGAAGCCAAAAAGCAAAATAAATATAACCAAAGCTGTTCTGTTCTCTGTTAGTCTATAACCGCTTAAATAATTGTATGTTTGTGAATTGTACATCAGCTTTCTAATTAGCTGAGGCTTATGGGAGGTGTAATCTAAATATCTGGTGTTATTAAAATGCATTAGCTTTAATTAAGCTTGTGTGATACTGCTTACTGATACCGATAGTGCGATGTCATATATTTGTGAATAATCTGGCGAATTCATTTGAGGGTTTCAAATGAATCTATTTGTGGTAATTATGGTGTATGAACGATATGTTTAATTGTTGGGGCTGAGTTGTTCGCTGTGACATTTCCCTCAGGATTTAGGAACAGCTCTGCCGTCAGAGCGCGGGGTTCAGCTCTGGCAATCAAGCAAAATTGACTGTCAACCAGTGACTTTACATGCATAGAAGTGTCTGTTATAGGAATATGATGGCATTCAGGGTGTTAACATAGTCTGACAATGAAGGCTGGTAAAGGGATAGTTCGGCCAAAAGTGAAAATTCTGTCATCGTTTATTCACCCTCATGTCGTTCCAAACTAGACTTTCTATCTTCAGTGAAACACAAAAGGAGATATTTTGCATATGTTAAAGCTTAAACACACCATGAAAGTAATCTACGTGACTTTATTTTAGGTCGTCAGGTCTTCATAAAGCTATTGTATGAAGTCAGAATACTGGGAATATAGCGCAAGTACTACTTTTATGGTACATTTATGGTCTTTTTTTGTTGTTTTAGAGCTTGTCTGTAACAATGCTCTTTCACTTTAATGGAAAAAAGCAGCTTGAACATTCTGCTCCTTTAGAGTTTCATGGAAGAAAAGTTAGGCTATACTGGTTGTGAAGGTGATAAAAAATTGTTTTTACATTTTTGGGTGTACTATTCCCTTTCTGCCCTCATTTGTTATATATATTAAATTGCTTGTATAAATGTACATAGTTGCATACTATTATACTGATCAAATATTTGAGGTCAGTAAGGTTTTTTTTTAATGTTTTGAAAGAAGTTTGTTATGCTTACCAAGGCTGCATTTATTTGATTAAAAATACAGTAACAATGGTAAAATTGTGAAATATTATTACAATTTAAATCAACTGTTTTCTATTTGAATATATTTAAAAATGTAATTTATTCCTGTGATGCAAAGCTGAATTTTCAGCATCATTACTCCAGTTTTCAGTTTCACCTGATCCTTCAGAAATCATTCTAATATGCTGATTTGCTGCTCGTGAAATATTTCTTATTATCAGCATTGAAATCCAGTTTCAATATCACTGTTGATATTGAGGGTTGAATTCATTGATAAATAGAAAGTTGAAAAGAATATTTTTGAAATAAATGTTTTACTGTCACTTTTGATCAATATAATGCATCCTTGCTAAATAAAAGTATTAATTTCTTGCAAAAAACTTTTAGATCTCATTTAGATCTTTAGCTTTAAATGCGCTCATTTTGATGCACATGTACATCTTTTGATAATTCACTTACTATTGAATCACTTTATAATGGGAAACACACGAATCTTTTCTTAGTTTTTTCTGTTCCTCCGAGGTCCTATGAGTAATCTTCCAGAACCAAATCTCTTAGAAACAAGAATTGCTAGAACTTACAGACTGAAAACAATTGTTAAAATCCTAAAATATTTTCTGGATGGTTCCTGGTGTTTCTTGCACCTTACAGTGAACTTTGTTTCAACTATGGCAGCTAGAGTTAACAAGTCCGCTTTGCCATGTATGCAAATTAAACTGTATATTTTTAGTGACAGTCAGTTGTTTGAAATCATAACATGTTATCCTCCGGTGATCGTCAGCGTGCAGAAGACATCCCGAGTGTTTTCGTGGTGGGACGGTGACAAGTACCAGCGCAGAACAATGACAAGTGGCATTTAGGGATGTGTTTGCAGCGTGCTACTCTGGTAATTAACATCGTGCAACCTCCGTGCTTACAAAGCATCGCTCTTAATTAGAGTTATGATTGCAGTAGGGCAAAACCAGCGATCCTTGCTCAGGATAATGACTGCCATAGTCAGTGTGGCAGAAGCTTTATTTTTTGCACACTGGACTTCTGACATCTGGGATACAAAGCGGCACAATAGAAAGCCGGTGTTCTTTGTTCTTTCTCCTGCTGATCCAATCAGAACGGGCAAATAGAGCCCAGGCGTCTTCCAAATGAGACCCGCTCTCTGCCTGAGCGACGCAGACACCTTTGAATTGAGCAATAATGTGGAAAACTTCCTTTCAGTTGAAGGATCACACATGTGTCCTACATCAAGATAAGCGTGTGTGCTGTAGTGAATGCAGCTTTTGAAGGTCGTCTTTCCCACAATGCCTCTGTCTATAACTCATTATATCAACAATTGTGACAAATTATTGGTTGTTTTGTATGGAAGCCTGTTTCCGTTTATTTTTGCAAGGTCATATCTTGCAATTCAGAATTTAGCTTTTTATTTTTGTTTTTATGAAGTTTATATTTCACCATTCTCATTTTTTCTTGCAATTCTGAGAAAAAAAGTCAGAATTGCGAGATATAAACTTGCAATTAGGGATGGGCGATATGGGCTTTAAAATGGAGATTTTTTACCGGTATATCGCAAACGATAAGATATCGCCCATCCCTACTTGCAATTCCAAAAAAAGTCAAAATAGCAAGATATAAACTCAGAATTCTGACTTTTTATCTCACAATTCTGAGTTTACGTCTCACAATTCTAAGTTTATCCCGCAGTTCAGAATTTTCTGAGAATTCTGAGTTTACCTTGCAATTCTGGTTTTTGTTTCTGCCACAGAATAAAAAATAAAAAACATAATTGCAACTTTTATCTTGCAATTGCAAGTTTCAATCCCTCAATTCATAAATTTTTCTTCTCAGAATTGCAAGTTTATATCTCATAATTGTGAAAAAACATCTGAAAATTCAGACTTTTTTTCTGAGAATTGCAAGTTTATAGCAATTCTTGCTTTTTCTCGAAAGTCTAGTTTGTCTTTTTTTTTCCTCGCAAAAAAAGAGAAAAAAAAAAATCGATAAAAAGAATTGCGAGGAAAAATTACACTAAAAAGTCACAAAAATTGCAATTATGTATTAATTTTTGTATCCTGTGGCAGAAACAAGCTTTCATAGTTTTGTGTTTGGCTTGCGCTTTGAAATGTTTCTCATGTATACCTTGTTGTGGATCTCAAATACGCCTCTCTGACTTACAGCCGTAAATCAAAAGTCATTTATAAACGTTTCGAAGGCTTTAAAGTTTCGAAATAGCATGAAATGTTGTTCCTGGAGCTTTTAGTCAAATGAATTGTCCAGTAGCGTCTGTCTTGATGGAGGACGGCTCTTAACTCTGTCATGTTTCCCCCTCCTTCTTCTTGGCAGACAGTTGGGACTAATTCATCAAATTTAGCTTGCAGACCAGGGGGGCCCACGGTCTTTCTCTTCTCCCCGCAGGATATAATCAGCTTTTAATTTCTCCACGATCCTGCAGACCAAATGATGGATAACTATGGTCGGTCCCTTCGGTGACCGGGTCTGCCTGCCTCCTCGTCGACCAGGAACGCTCTGTTGCTTTTGCAGAAAATTACTCGTAATTTTGGCTCGGCCTGCAGCTCTAATAAGAGGCTTGCATGCACAGACGCCATCACATCTTAAACATAATTTCCCCAAACGTTTCCATCAGGGATACCCAGCGTGTCTTGTTAACCAGGCTTAACAAATTTTTTGAATAAATGACGTTGTGCTATAAATATATATGAAGAGGTTGGTGGTTTATCCAGTTCATAATCGATTTCAGTAAACACAAGCAGGGATGTTAACAGCATGTGACTCATATTTCCATCTCTGAAGATTATGGAGTGGTAGAGTTAAATAATGTGTTGTTGGAGCTGTGGTGCAGTGGTTGGTGTACATGCTTGTCATTTAAAAGCTGTTGAATCAGGATTGAAGCCATTCTGTCTCATGTTTGCATATGATCTTTACCTTACTTTCCTATCTACTCCCCATAAAATAAAAGATGCACTGATATTAAAAGACAAGGTACATTAATCAAATAATAAATATGTAATAATTAAAAAAATAAGAACACATATAAGGGACACGTGTATATGGCGAGACACATCCTTTCACTGTTCAGCTCTGAACTGGCAAGCAATCCCAGCTGCAGTGCTGAACCGATTTCCCATTGAGAGTCTCTGCATTATCCTGTCCTCTCATGCATTTGTCTTTCGTGGACGACCAGCCTTTTTGTGGGACGTGAATGAGTTGTGTGTACATGAGTGTGCATTGTATAGATGCAATAATCTAGAAATCACAGATTTGGAACAACCAACTTCTCTTGCTATGGCTGCTATTGGCCTTCATCTGGACAACTTGCTGTCGGAGGGTTTCAGTCACTTTAGAACGGCTCACCATCTTGCAAAGTCAGTGAAAACTAGAACGTTAGACTGCCAGTTAAATAGGGATTGTCAGATAATTAAGGAAATTAGCACCAGGTACCAGATTAACACTAATAACTGGGAGGTATCTGAAAGTAAATATTATGCACTTGCTTCTTACAATTTTTAAAATTATTTTAAATCCACTGCTAAGTGAAAAATTGTAAGCCTTATCATTCGGAAAAGTAATTGCACACTTTCTCTGAACAAGTTGCACAATTCATGTCCTCACTGCCAACAGTTAGGCTATATGCCAAAGTGTAGTACTTACATATAGGGTTTTTTTCAAAGTATGAACAGTAAAGTAGATGCTTGCCTTAGCAAAAACACTATTCTGTTTACATAGTTTGAACCCTAGTTAAAACTCTCTCAGCCAGGTTGACATCTCCGACCTTGGTTTTGTAAGCAAAGGCCTGTCACCATGTTAGGTTGCACTCAAGATTCATAGCGCATTGCCCTTCTTCCATCTTTCTCTGCACGGTCCTGCGAGAGCGTGAGAAATGTGTGCTTGAGAATGAGAATGAGTGTGTGTGTGCTCGCATAGCATGTGCAAGCACATCATGATTAGTGTGTGCTCTCCTGCTGGCCGACAGGAGCTAATATACACTGAGAGGAAGAGGCAGTGCAGCGCTCCTGCAAAGCGAAGCTGCAGGTTAATCCTTTTATTGTAATGAAGTGACAGAAATATTAATGCACTGTAAACACAGGACGTTTAAACCCTGTCCGTCATCTTTACGAGGGTAGAGCTGCGTGGAGGAAGCCGAACGGCGCCATCCATAACAAACATGACATTGACTCTGCAAAACAGCTGAGCAGTCACTTAAGGAGATTGTCCTCACGTCTGCGGCAAAGCCTCGTTCTTTCCTTTTCCTTTGCTTTCTCACATGACTGCGTTCACACAATGGATACCGACGGTGTGTTTGTAGTATGTAATGAAGCCTGCTATCCGAATTCGTCTATTCAACAGCTTTTTGAGGGGCAATTTTGCCAGAAGACTAGTTGTGGCACATGATTCAGCAGCTCTAGCGCAGAAGCTTCTCCCACTGCCTCTATATCTCTTTTCATATTCATATCAATATATTAAATCAGTTTTAAATATTTAATAAGTTTATATTTATATTTGTTTGAGCATCTTGACCAGTTTGACAGCAACATTTACTTAACCATTGCTGTGGTTTTGTTTGTTTCTGTCTGTTTGGCTGACCAATCATCAATCTTTTTTAAATTCTGTTTGGTGATGCAGAAATGACAGACGTTGCCTTTAAACTACCTCCACGTCTTTATCTTCAAATTCAGTAATATTAAAGGCGTTCTCAATTAAAGTGTCCAGCCCTGGTTATGTTGAAGTATTTGTGTTTGCCTCTAGGCCATGTCTCCTATGTGATTAAATGATGCCCAATCCAAACAGCCTGCTTTCAAATTAATGAACAGCGAGGAGGAACGGCCAGTGGAAATGCAGCGCTGGAGGTTTTGCTGAAATGCCTGGAAATCATGAACAATAGGCGAATATGTGTTTACTCACTGTCCTGGCTGTAGTCCCGGGGGACGGCATCTGCATCGTCCAGATAGTGCACAATGTAGCTCTAAAGCATGAACAAGGAATGAATACGTAAGCGTGCCACTATAGAACGCTCCGCTCCTTATGGCTTGCATTGCATTGCACGGCTGTCGGCTGTCGGCGCATTGCATTATTCCCTCAAAAAGGTCCCAGTCAGGCTAATTGAACCTCCAGCCACCTTCCCAATAAGCACAGTGGTCCATGGGGAAAAGCCAGCGCTGGGCAAAGATAACGATAGCGATATTGTACATCTCGGTTTTCTTACCATTTGGACCATAACGTTAATGGAGGATGATTTTGATTTTTAACAATCGCAGACTATCGTCTGCTTTGCAGGATCAGTCTCCTGCCATGTCTATTCCGTATCTTTCTTTGTTGTCTCTTTCCTTCCCCTCCCCAGCTCTTGTAGCATCTGGCTCCCTGGGCTGAAGTTACAGGGAGCTCTAAAGGCAGAAATTGGAAGATGAAAGGCGAGAGATTAAGCTGAAAGGCACAGTGGGTGTTGTCAGAGGTAATTTGAAGTGCATTTGATTTCTCAGAGCCCTCTGAACACTTCCCTGCAATAATTTACCTGCTATATGCCTCCACCTTTAACACGCCAGACGCCCCTCGTGAGATGTGAGGAGACCTATTCATGTGGAATCACACAATGGATACCGACGGTGTGTTTGTAGTATGTAATGAAGCCTGCTATCCGAATTCGTCTATTCAACAGCTTTTTGAGGGGCAATTTTGCCAGAAGACTAGTTGTGGCACATGATTCAGCAGCTCTAGCGCAGAAGCTTCTCCCACTGCCTCCAAACTCATCTCCATGCACGCTGCGGCGCGAGCTTCACTGGCCTCACATGCTGATAACAGATTACAATAATCGAAAGGCTGTATGTCTGAGCATGAAATTGTGTTTGTATGAACAGTTTGATATTTATTCAGAGGGCTTGTTGGAGTGTGTGCATGGAAATTGAATGCCAGCATCTTGTTTAAGAGTTTTACTACATCGTACCACTTTAGTTAGAGCATTTTTACTGATTTAATACATTAAAAACAATAAGTTATAGTATATTTGAGAGTGGATGAGAAACAATAAAAAAACAAAGAGTAAATGACCCCTGTTGGTTTTTTTGGGTTTGGGTTTAAAATTAAGAATTTAATTGAATTTATGAATGTGACTTGAAATTGAATTGGCCAGACCCAACAAGATTTTGACTTTCCAAGAGGAATTTAACATCCATAACTGCAGTACAAGATTATGAGATGCATTATTTGAATGCTTGGCCAAAGAGATGTGTCTTTAATCTAGATTTAAACAGATATATCTCTTTTCATATTCATATCAATATATTAAATCAGTTTTAAATATTTAATAAGTTTATATTTATATTTGTTTGAGCATCTTGACCAGTTTGACAGCAACATTTACTTAACCATTGCTGTGGTTTTGTTTGTTTCTGTCTGTTTGGCTGACCAATCATCAATCTTTTTTAAATTCTGTTTGGTGATGCAGAAATGACAGACGTTGCCTTTAAACTACCTCCACGTCTTTATCTTCAAATTCAGTAATATTAAAGGCGTTCTCAATTAAAGTGTCCAGCCCTGGTTATGTTGAAGTATTTGTGTTTGCCTCTAGGCCATGTCTCCTATGTGATTAAATGATGCCCAATCCAAACAGCCTGCTTTCAAATTAATGAACAGCGAGGAGGAACGGCCAGTGGAAATGCAGCGCTGGAGGTTTTGCTGAAATGCCTGGAAATCATGAACAATAGGCGAATATGTGTTTACTCACTGTCCTGGCTGTAGTCCCGGGGGACGGCATCTGCATCGTCCAGATAGTGCACAATGTAGCTCTAAAGCATGAACAAGGAATGAATACGTAAGCGTGCCACTATAGAACGCTCCGCTCCTTATGGCTTGCATTGCATTGCACGGCTGTCGGCTGTCGGCGCATTGCATTATTCCCTCAAAAAGGTCCCAGTCAGGCTAATTGAACCTCCAGCCACCTTCCCAATAAGCACAGTGGTCCATGGGGAAAAGCCAGCGCTGGGCAAAGATAACGATAGCGATATTGTACATCTCGGTTTTCTTACCATTTGGACCATAACGTTAATGGAGGATGATTTTGATTTTTAACAATCGCAGACTATCGTCTGCTTTGCAGGATCAGTCTCCTGCCATGTCTATTCCGTATCTTTCTTTGTTGTCTCTTTCCTTCCCCTCCCCAGCTCTTGTAGCATCTGGCTCCCTGGGCTGAAGTTACAGGGAGCTCTAAAGGCAGAAATTGGAAGATGAAAGGCGAGAGATTAAGCTGAAAGGCACAGTGGGTGTTGTCAGAGGTAATTTGAAGTGCATTTGATTTCTCAGAGCCCTCTGAACACTTCCCTGCAATAATTTACCTGCTATATGCCTCCACCTTTAACACGCCAGACGCCCCTCGTGAGATGTGAGGAGACCTATTCATGTGGAATTGGTGTCATGTCATGTTGGAAATGAAAGCAGTGTGTAAAGGAAATGACAGTTTAGTCGGTGTCTGCCAAACCTCAAAACAGTACATGAAGGGTCGGGATGGGTGTTGACTTTGTTCACATCGCCCACCGCAACAAAGAAACTCCAGAAGCAGAAGAAGAAAAGAGACGGGAACACCAAAAGACCCACATTTTCTTGCAGAAAGCACTTGTTGTGCATTTTTCAAAACTGAAATGTCTGAAATGTTTCTGTGTTCTTTCCATTTAAGTACAGAGTTGAGTCGGTGAGGTTTGGGCCTGGTTGTGGACTAGTGATTGACAGATAAGGATATTTTTAATGGGCAATTCCAACGTTTAGCCAGCAAGATGACCAATATAATGTCGAGACAGGGTTGTCGCCATGATGAGACAAACAGGATATTTTGAGTACTTTTTGGCTCCATTTGGAACACTTTGGGTTAAATTAAAGGTTCATGGGAGATTGCATATTTTTTCACCACTGTTAGTAAATAAATAAATATTAATTAATAAATTGTCTCATTACATTTATTTCTTAATAATTTTAAATTAACTTTCAAGGACTTTTCATATTTTTACCTAACCTTTTATATGTTCCATTTATAATTTAATTTTATGTATGTAACTTAAAATATATTTTATACTTTAAATAAATTAATTTATATAATTACATTTAAATGAAATAATAATAATAATTATTATTATTATCATCATCATCATCATCATCATCATTATATTCATTATTTTTTATTATTTATTGAATTGTCTCTACATTATTATTTTTTTATTTTTTATAAATCTTAACTTTCTAGTACATTTTATTATTTTTATATAACCTTTTACATTTTATCTTTTAGATTAAAAAAATAGTTTTTTTAACTTAAAGTATCTTAACTTTAAATACATTTTACCATGCATTTAAATTGAATTTATTATTATTATTATTATTATTAATAATAATATAGATTACATTTATTTTATTAGTGCCTTTAAATAACTTTCATATGGATTAGTGGTTAACATAACATAAGTTATATATTAAATTGTTTTCTTGTTGTTAATATCTGATTAGATTACATTTTAGATTTTGCATTTTATTACAGTCTCAACAAATTAACTTTCATATGCACTCGTGGTTAACATATTTCAAGTTATATATTTACATTTAAAATAAATTTGAATAAACAAATATTAAATATTATTTATAATGCATTATAATGTTATATCCTGAATATCCTATTACATAGTGTTTTTATTTATTTAAAAAAAAAAAAGTTTTAGTGAACTCCTTTAAATGTTGATCCATAGTGATCTGTTATCCAGATGACACTTAATGGATTACTCATTCAAGCTGGAATTTGACACGGCATCTTTCTCTAAAATGCTTCAGATTTGCATACATGTACATACATTTCTTGCTCATAAATAAGTATGTGTTTGCAAAGATAAACTGGAGAAAAGAGTAGAAAACCGATTTTTGTAGGCTCAGGTCTGTTTGTTGCTGATTGGCCCAATTCATGTGCATGTAATTTGGAAAGAGGAGGTCCTACACATAAATCTTCCATTATCTTCAATGGTTGTATTCATTAATCAACAGAATTGAATAATTACTCTTAGCTGTCTCCTCTGCCTAAACTCATTGGCGTAGAGTGTCAGGTGAGGAGGCCATCTTGGTGCGGCGCACCTCCTCTGCCCCGCCGACAGTGGCATCTCACCGCTGGTAATTGGGTGTTTATCTGATCGCTTGTGAAAGACGCTTTTGGCTGTCTATCTGACACAATTATCTGGAAGAATTCAATCTGACCCTCCTCTGTCCACCACGGAATACTTGGAGGAAGCGGACCTGAGTGTTTTATGAATGAGGGAACGAGGAAAAAAAACCCAAGAGCTGAAAAATAAATGCAAGTCTTACTCAACCGTCCGGTTCATAGTAAATGCGTCTGTCATCATGGCATGCAAATTATGCAATTGTTAGGCACAATAATTCTATCAGGCTGCCAGAACACTGGGGGAAATAAAGGACGATAAGGTACGAGTGTCACAATGAGGCGGCCGGTTGCTCCAATCAGATAGCAGAGCTCTCTGCCGCCGTTTCAGCTCCATGGCCAGGATACGGTCCAAATGGAGACAGGGAGAATGTTTACTGTGCGTCCTACGATAAGAAGAGAATAAAGCCTTTCTGTCAACAAGCTTACAGTGTCTACCACAAGCAAGCCATTATGGCTAAAGAGAATTATGAAGTGTCTTTGAAAAGTAGAGGTGTTTATAAAGTGAATTTTGAGTATGTATCTTTGCAATTTTATATATATTTTTTATTGTATTTTATTTTATTTTATTTTATTTTACATTTGGCAAGTGTGCAATGAATCAAAAGCAATTTGGGTTGAGCAAGATAAATTGCATGACCAAAATGACATACTTTGCAAAAATTGATTATATTTCTGGATCAGTTGTGTTTTGTCATGCACAATCTCATATCATCTCTGAAAAATATTATTGCATCCTAAGAATGTGATGCTAATGCTTTGATTTTGGGTTTCAGATCAGACTGGGCTAGCACACAATCTGCGCTTGTATTTTGCAGATGGTTGATCAGAGTTACCAACAGATTCATTTTGAACCAACAGGCAATATTCCTACTGAGCATGAGATTTCATATCAGCCTTGAGCATTGATCCAAATAAGTCTGGTACATGAGAAAATGGGTTTTAATCTTTCAGTCTTCTGTATCACAAAATTCACCTCTTTACATCTGATTGTCTATTGACACCAGACTGGAGATTTTGTGTTTTGATTCAATGCATTGGTATTAAGCAAAAATATATTGAGGTATATTTTCAAGCCAATGTATAATTGACCAGTTTTTTTTTTTTTTTGTATGATTGATATATTAAGTTTTTGTTAATATTTTGCAATAGATTTTATTTTTTATATTTTTTTTGTTTTCGCTTTAATTTTAGTTTAAAGTTTTAGTAATGTTGTTTGTAATTTTTTTTTTGTTTTAATTTTTTTTTTAGAATTTTATTTATTCATTTTATTTTAGTACTTCAAGTTAAACTAAATGGAAATTAGAAATAATATAAGTAAAATAAGCAATAAATATTTTTTGTAAAAAAAGTATGCTTTTAGTTGACTATAATAACCTTGCAGCTAGACATTTTATGTCAAACTGTCGATGATTTACTGAATCATTGATTATCTCGTCCAAAAATGTGTTAAGTAGAAATTCCCTCCAATTGAATTCCTTTGTTTTTCTCTTTATCTGTCCAGATTAATCTCGGAGACATCCAGGGATGCCATCTCTCTAAGAATGATGCAGGTCACATGGTCAGGCGCCACAGTCCTCATCATTTTCACCTTGCTGCAGTTTGTCCAGTCTGAGCTTTCGGAGGGTCCTTTGGTTCCAGGTAAGCGTGCATGAACCCTGTGTTTTGTGTTTTATTCCTAGATTCTGTTGTGGATTCCCAGGTTATTCCCAAGCTATGTGACAGACACATAAGCCTACTAATTTCACCTAAACTTTAAAAAACCCAGTTATATTTACAGGAACACTTGCACAGAAGGATCTTGACTTTTATATTCTGCAGTGCAGACTTATGTGCCTTTCCCATGTGGCTCTGGTGAGTTTTTCTAGTCATTTGATGAACTGTCTGTTTGTGTGATGGACACCATTGTAGGGATTGTCAGATCAACCGTTTCACTACTTCAGGTGAATGATGAATAATGTTAAACAAAAGGAGGATTTCAAGATAAACGGCAGACATCAGTCATGAGTGACTGCTGTCTTCTGACTGAAAGGGATGACTGTTCTTTTATCATGGTTTTGAGAATTGAAGGTGGTGCATTAAATTTTATGAGTCATATTGGAACCACTGAGCTTTTAAAGGGACAGTTCACCTCAAAATCATTTACTGAGCCTCATGTTGTGCCAAACCCATATCACTTTCTTGATTTAAAGGAGATTTCATTTTTGTCCTGGCTGTTCTTGTCCATATAATGAAAGTAAATGGAGACTGGTTCTATAAATCTCCAAAATGAGAAAAACGCACAATAAAATTGCCATAAAATAGTCCATACGACATGTGCAGTATATTCTAAGTATTATACATTTCAGTTTGACCAAATTAGACCAAATTATAGTCTTATTTATAGTTATAGGTTTTTTTTGCTCACTAAGGCTGCACTTTTTCATCAAAATACAGTAAATATTATGAAATATTATTACAATTTAAAAGAACTGTTTTCTTCTGTAATATAGTTTAACATGTAATTTATTCCTGTGATGCAAAGCTGAATTTCCAGCATCATTACTCCAGTCTTCTGTGTAACATGATCCTTCAGAAATCACTCTAACATGCTGATTTTCTGATTATTACCTATGTTGAACAGTTGTGCTGCTTAATATTTTTGTGGAAACCGGGATACGTCCTCCCCCACCAGGATTCTTTGATGAATAAAAAGTTCCGAAGAACAGCATTTATTTAAAATAGAAAATCTTTGTAGAATTCTAATTTTCTTTACTGTCACTTCTGATCTATTTGATGCATCTTTGCTGAATAACTTTTGAATGGTACTGTTTAAAAAAAATCACACTTACACTTACTTAAATCACACAATTGTATGATTTACAAAGAAAAAGTCCTGTGGGTTTGAAATTACACGAGAGTGAATAAAGGAAGACAAAGCTAAATATTTACTGTGTGGGTGAACTATTCCTCTAAAGCTTCATTTAAACCCTTTTTTTCATCTTGTACACTTTTACCTAAGGACACCTGAGCGAGCGTGACATCAGTTTTTTCATCGCTAGCAGCATATTGTACGTTCCCTGTAAAGCGTAGTTTATTCATCATGACCGACTTCTGCAACGAGCTCTCTTTAGCCCTCTCTTTCTCTGTTTCTAGCCTTTCTCTCCTTAATTCACATCAGCCAGGATGATACCTCCCCAAATCACCCTTTTATTCAACCATTTTCCTCTTTATTGCTTCACACTCCTGTCCGTTATGATTCCTACTTGTTTACCTTCCCTCCTTCTCATCTCCCTTCGTTCCCCCTCCTTTCCCCGTATTCCTTTTCCTGCTGCTTCAGAAACAATTTACTTGTCCGCTCGGTCTGTTGGTGCGCGTCTCTCTGGGTTTAATGTTCTTTTCTGGTGTGCCGTTGGAGGCGGCTGTAATTTCAGTCGCGAGCAGGCGTGCGGTGATGCCTTTTGCTCGCTGCGAGCCTGCATTGATAGCTGGAGCCCGATATAGCAGCGTTAATGAACAGGGCTGCTGAGCCAGGCACATCCTGCCCGAAGTCCAATTCACTCCACCTGATGCGTTGCGCAGGAACTGCCGCTGAGCTGTAAACAGATGCTGCAGCCGCACAATGAACAGTGTGCAGCTGAGCATGATGGGTTGCATTCTTTAACCACCTGACAATCTCAGAGTTTCTTTGATGAAACTGGTGTCGTGTTGTGTGATGGCTGTAGACTAGATATAGACGCGCATTTACACACCAGTGTACATCTATGATCTCAGTTCCTCTGACCTTAAAGTCAATATGAAATCAAAATAGACTCTATTTACTTTTTTAAATACACATTCCTGGTCTATTTCAAATGATTCATTGCTGCACAGTACTCTAAAGGGGGAAAAATATGTAATCTTTAATCAAAATAAAGTGATTTTCTCTTCCTCTAACCAACCAATAATAGCTATTTAGACCTTGTTTTGAGCAAATTTGTATTTGGCCTGGCTCATTCTAGTGTTTTTTTCTCCCTTACAAACCAATCAAGTCCAGATGGATAAAAGTTTTTTTTTCTTTTTCTTTTTCATATTGTATATGTTTCGTCATTCATAAATTCAACACATTTCAGAAATAGATGGGTTGTAACCATTTTTGCTGACTTTAGAATGTTTAGGAATATTAAATGTGACCCTGGACCACAAAACCAATCATAAGGGTCATTTTTTTATTACAATTGAGAATAAATAAGCTTTCCATTGATGTATGGTTTGTTAGGATAGGACAATATTTGGCCGAGATACAACTATTTGAAAATCTGGAATCTGAGGGTGCAAAAAAAATCAAAATATTGAGAAAATCGCCTTTTAAAGCTGTCCAAATGAAGTCCTTACCAATGCATATTACTAATCAAAAAT